>NC_133587.1:35253467-35555029 GCF_964106895.1 Numenius arquata | reverse complement strand
ACCATGCAAGGCATTATCTAGAGATGTCTGCGGAGGCCTATGAGGCTGTTCCTCGTTTTTCTGTTCATTCTTGCTCTTGTGTAGCAATCTCTCTGCTGCCTACTAGTTGGCTTTAGCTATTGTGGGCAAACTTTTCTCCCAGACACAGCAGGTGTGGGTCCTCTTCCTCTAATACCCATGCTAAGAATGTCTTGTATTTCTTGAAGAACTGGTAAATGAAGAGTTTACCTGTTTGGGGACAGTTTTTGTGTCTCCCTTGGGACACAAGGGAGCTCAATGTCACTTAAGTTTGTTGGTGGGTTTTTTTTTTTTTTGTTTTGTTTTGTTTTTTTTTAAATAGAAGTGGTCTTCAAGTCCCCTGAACTCTTTGGTGTATTCCAGGTGGTATTGTATTAACAGTGATTTAAATGCTGGTTGTGGTGTATTTATATATAGAGAGAAGGTTGTGTGACTGCATACCTGTACCAGCACCATCTGGAAGCAAATACAGTTGGGGCCAAACCCTGAGTTCTTCCCTGTAATTGTGCTTCCCATGCCAAGTAAGAGCGGACACAGCCCCTGGGGCAGCGGAGCTGAGGGTCACCTCAGCCAGGTGCAGGGACCCCACACCTCCAAGGATGGATGCCCTGGGAGAGCTGTGACGCCTCAAACCCCTAGATGTTGGAGAGATGTGATTCCAGTCCTGGGGTGGAAGTTTTCACCTTCTGAGGATCAAATTTGACCTCAGCAAACAATTTTGTCCTACAATGAGCAGCCTAAGGGGCCACACTTTTTGCAAAATTACTGGTGAAAGGAGCCTTGTGTCCAAAAAGGCACATCTGCACAGGAAAGGCTGAACACTGAATATACACCTATCACTGCTGCATGAAGGGCCAAAGCCACAGGGCCCAAATTATTTCTCTGTATAGAACTGAGCTGCTCAGAAAAACAGTTTATCAAGAGATTTTTGTTAAGGTATTTTGACAAAGATGAATGTTCCCCTCAGAAGCAGGTACATCAGACAGGAAGAGGTTGATCATTAATTTTAAAAAATAAATTTTCTGTCAGGTAAAGTTCTAGTTTGGAGATCACAGAATCATAGTATAATTTAGGTTGGAAAAGACCTTTAAGTCCAACCATAAGCCTAACACTGCCAAGTCCACCACTAAACCATGTATTACTATCCCTTCCTGCCAGCCTTCTTGCTCTGCTTTGGGCTGATTTCCAGTCAAGCTGAAGTGAACAGATGAAAGTTATTTTTTTCCCTTTAGGAATAAATATGCACATAAATATATACATATTTATACATACCTTAAGTACCGTTCTGGATATTTTCAACTACATTTCTTAGGCCAAGAGGATGGATAACGCTGTACTAGCAGCTGGGAGGATGAAGTGAACTGGAATTGCCTTTATCAGTCTTAAAACAGTGGAATCAGCAGTTTTCTGAATATCTTTGTGCAGAGCCTTTAATTTTCAGGCCTCTCAGTTTATGTTCAGGCAGTGCCAAACACTGAAGTAATCCAACCCTGCTTTGGGTCTCCTTAGTAGAACATCTTTGTTTTATGGTCAAGAGGAGTTTATTATGAAAATCTGATCTGCTACATTACATGAGGCTATATAATGTCACTTAATGATGCCTGCATTGAAGTTATGATCTCATGGCAAATCCAGAGTGTATCTCACAGAGAAACACCCAACCACAACTGGAAAAATTATCTCTTTTAGGCATCACCTCTTACAGAATGTACTTTGGTTTACTTGGTTCCTCAAACAGCAGCTTCTTCTGGCTGCAATGTCTTTACCCAGGTAGGACCTTCTCTGGCCAGGATCAAACATAGGGCTTGTGTTGAGTTAGCTACAAAGAAAGGGTTTCAGTGGGTAAAATAGCATAAATACAGCTGCCAGGCTAGCTATAATTATACAGACTTTGATAAATATAGTTACACTGTTGTTAAAAGGACTTTGGTGTAGTTTATTTCTTCGACTTGTGAGAGTTGGACAGAGATAGAGAACTGTCAAAGGCAGTCCACAGTTTTGTTTCCTTATCTGAAATTAGAGCCCCAGGACACAGCTGTATTCTTGTACTTTGAAGATTAATTTAAAATGAATACCATACTTTTTATAAAGGCTCTTTCCTTTAGTCCAGGACTTCTGTCACGTGGATGTACTTAATCCATGTGAAAAGCTGCACCACCAAAAGCAGGTGCAGCTTTTCCTGCTGTCCCACTTTGGAGAGGACATATTTGTGTGCATTTACCTGGCTATAGGTGCAGGATTCAGCACTGTATTTTAGCACTCTATTTCTAGTGATAAGCACCTTTACTGGGATAATGACACATGAACTTGAAGAGGTGTTATACATTAATTATACCAACACAGATAGACTGAGGTAAAATTCTGGAATTATTTAAGGCTTCACATACGTAACATAAATAAGCTACTGCTATGAGTATCGTTGCACTGAATCTCACTCTTAAATGATATTTTATTTTGATCAGGAAACAGAATAGCCAAGTAACAGAAGTACCATGTTGCCACCTAGGAATCTGGTCATAATTTGATGACAGGATCAGGATGTCTTCTCTATAAAAAGATCCTGAAGAGGTCTTCCTATTTAAATTAAACCTTATAGAGTTCACAATGCTTTTCTGAATGCAACTAACCATTCCTTAATTTTGCCCTGGCAGTTGCTGTGCTATTTGCATGAATATATACTGATATTCAGTGAATTAAATCATGATGCATCCTTCCAAGGGCAGGGGTGAAGAAACCCATCAGCCCACATTGCCTTAAATCAGCCTTTGCCAACTAATTTGTATTGCTCAGAACATGGAGCACTTTACTGTGATGAGTTAACTCCAATACTTACAGAGTAAACCCTCAAATCCTGCTATCACTTAGGAGCCTAGAAGGAGTTTTGCTCCACAAAGCTTAATGTACTCCTGTCAGGTTCATGACTTCATAAATAAAGCAGTGGTCTGCTTTCCGCCTAGGAAGAAGTTGTGTTCCTGACTCTCTCGTCATATTGAAACTGTTGAAAGACCTTTCAGCCAAGAGCTTTCAGCTTTGTGAGCTACCTCACCCTCATTTTTCATATAGCTGAATTTCCTTGCACCTTAGCCTAATTTATCAGCTTTGTAAAAAATTTGTTATGATTTCTTCTTTAGAATCGTTCTGGTCTTCTGCAATTCCTGAGCATGTGGAGCTGCAAAGGGTATTAATCTGGAAGCACAACTTTTGTGGGGGAATCAGCCCTTGCGGATATGATCTAAGTTCAAAGTTGGAAATTTGCTAGACCGAGGGTGGTCTGGAGGCAGAAAGTAGTTCGATGTATGATGCATGGCCACATTACAAACATAACTCTCTACTTGAGAAGGCGGATTTCATGGCTAAGAGAGTAGCCTGGGACTGAAAGGATCTGCATGCAGTTCTTGACTCCACTCCTGCCTTTCTGAGTCAATCTTAAAATGGTTACCAGTCAGCCTATCTCCCTGTTCCCTGTGTATAAAATAAGGTAATTTAATCCCTTTCTTTTGCACTTCATTCAATCCATTTAGCTCATTAATTCTTCAGGCCAGGAACTCAATCATGCTGTTTCACGAGGCAAGCACACAGAGACACAACGTGGAGCAATACAGATTAAAACATCTTGTAGCTTATAAAAATGAAATTCAACCCTACAGAATACTCCCCCTTACTACCAATACTAAGACAACACATCTCTCCCTCTCCCTTAAATCCAGACACACCAGGGATGGGGATGGGTGAGGTCTGAGAAGGATGAGGTCTGCTAAGTGCCCCGCTCCACCCTTCTGCTGGCAGCTCTTGTCGCATCCCCTCTCATTCTGCCTAATTGTATTTGCAGTGCAAGTATTTGTACAACCACAGCCATATCCAAAGACTTTCCCAGAGATAAGGGGGTTTATTTCACTTCCATCCAGAGCTATCTGCAAAATAATGTAATTAGTTGATCCCATGTTTGTCAAGAGAAAACAAAACTGAACAGCTTAAATGGTATTTGGACGAACAACAGATTCCTGCCCTTTGGCATAATTCAGGCTATAACTCCTTTTCCAGCTGTTCCTGTGCTATGATGTCCACCACTCCGGGACGTGACACAGAGCAGGGCTATAGGATGATAGCATCTTGATTTAGAGGAAAATTTCAGGACATCCATCACAGGAAAAGTTATTCATCTCCTTCAATTATTTATCTCCTGCATTTGTAACATATGTTTTTGTAGATACTCACATTTTCAGGGTGCTGGTTAGTGCAGCAGCAACGTAACCAGTTCTCTTCTGGCTTTCCTTCAGCTCTGCCCCCATCACCCGGACATGAGTCCCACTGGAGTCAACAGACCCTGTAACTATTCTCTGTGAGGGGCTTAAAAATATTTTCCTGCTTGTTAGACAAACCTAATGTAACCCTAACTATCCAAGCCAACTAGTGTGGTAAAACGATGCCGTAGATCTCAAGAATTCAGAGCAAAAGGAGGAGCATTGAGAAAGGCCCCCAAAACAGCTACCTTTAATGGAATTAGATGCTTAGCTAAATAAATAAGAAGCTATTGCTTGTGGAAAAAAAAAAAGTCAGTGATTTCCCCTGAGGTAAAATCAGTAGAGCAAAAGAAAAAAAAAAAAGTCTAAAAAAAAATAATTCCCTCACCATAAACCCAAAGGGACTTGTCAGCTCTAGGGCAGAAATTGGAGAGACCACTCAAGCAGGAAGAGGATTAGGCTATCTCCTATCAAAGCATGCATGGACTGGATTTTTACAGCAACTTAAACAGAGAGTGGTGGGGGTTTGGATTTGTTTTTTTCCATTTCCAGCTGTGGCAAAGACTGAAGAAAAAATATACACAATACAGTCCCTAGGGTAATGTCTTTCCAGCAGGACCAGTGCCCACATCCTCCTTCTAACTCCATCAACTTTAACAATTATAAAACTGCTCTGCTTTGCACAGTGACACCAAAGGCAGCGTGGAACGTTTACACCTTTGGCTAAATCTGTGAAGACCCATGTCCCACAGTGCTGAACATGAGAGTGAGCTGGCCTGGCTGTGAGATGGAAAGGACATAGCTGGTGATGAAGGGATGCAGGAGAGCTGGACGCAGCTATGCTACCACGAATCCTGCCTCCTAATCCCCTCTGACCTGGGCTCCTGATCCCAGATACATCAACGCTCAGCTATTTTGAATCTGCTCAGGCTTCCAAAAATACCGGGCATGCCCTGAGCATACTCGCATTAGCACAGCCTCCGCCGTGAGAACGTGGTACAAGCCTGTTTGCTCTGTGCGAGGAGCACTGTGCTCTCCTACCGTGCCGCCCCCCTGCTGCTGCAAGACAACGAGACTCTATTCACAAGTAGCAGAAATTGGGAAAATTATTACTGGACTGTGAATAAATGATTCCTTATTAAAATTCAAATTTTCTCTCTCTTTTTCAGCCTTAGATTCTGGTGCTGTTGAGGTAATGTGTCTCTGCCTGTCCAGCTTTTCATTATAAAGCCTTTGCCACTGTATAACTGTCTCCCTTTCTTTTTCTACATTTTTTTTTTTTTTCCTTCCTTGCCACTTTATTGCCAGCTGGAGAAAAACTGTTATCTCCTTCCTATGGGCAGGGCACTAAGTGATTAAAAAGCAATTCCAATGCCAAAGCTCAAAGTCTACCTGCCCAGCCGTCAGCCACCACTCTTCCTTGGCTAAACCTGACAGTGTCCTATGCCTGGAGCCTCCTCAGGTTCTCCTTGGAGACCTCCCTAAACATCCCTACATGTTCTGCATTCAGAGACAAACAATCATCAAGTCCATGCAGCAACCTGTGTTCCTGCTGGTAGTCACCAACAAGGTGCTCTGTGCCCATTTTCGGTTTCAGAGCCTACCCTGAAAAGGGCCACGTGCCTAAAGATGGTCTCCATTTATGCTCAGCAGATGAAACTTTCTGCTGGGACGGAGTAGTTGCAGGTTCACATCCCTCAGCTGCCCGAAGGCTTCACAGCATTATCTTCTGCCCACAAGGTTCTTCTCTTGGAGGCAGGAGAATAACTGGGCATCTTCAAAACAGCTGTTCAAGGATGTCATACAGTGTGGGAAAACTTCAGCAGAAGAATATACCTGAAGACTCCTACAGTCCATGAGCACTGTGAGCACCATGCAGTGGGCCCCATAGGTCTGCAGCAGTAACTGTGCCTCCGAGATGTCACATTTTGTAAAACATTCTGGACTTGACTTCAATGTCTACCATCAGCAGAGTCCTCTCCATAGGACAGCTTCACATGGAAGTGGGTTTTCTTGGCCCCTTCCCCTACAATGCTTTGCAGGGTCAGTTTAACTTATCTTGATGCTGTTCCCTAAGGTGTCTGACTTGCAACAGTGCTCTTTTAAGGTATTAGAGTGCCCAAGTTCTGCTTGTAAATCTAATCCTAAGTAACTCACCCAAGTTAAAATAGAGAACTTATTCTGAAGGTAAGATATCAATCCAGTTTGAATTTACATCACCCTTTTTAACCTCAACACTTCTAAATACAATTGCCTCAGTATATGAATATTACATTATCAAATAATATTCAAGGATGCTGTTGATCTACACATGGCTGAATCAAGGTTAGCTGTAGTAAAGAATTCATTGCTCAATATGTGGTTAAAATGGATTCCATATCTTTACAAGTTTATACATTTAGCTTCAGGCATTTTATTATGACTGGTGTGAATGATGATAACCTTTCAAAATAAACATACGTATATTGCTCTATATTGTAAGTAAAGTGACCATAATCCCTGCTCTGCCTAGTTCTCCTATTTTAAAAATTCTTCTAACCATGACATCAGGATTTTGTAGACCAGTACTGCTTTCCTTGAACTATTTCAGACTAATAATTCTGATGCCAGGGAAATATTTTCCTGGTATCTCCCTCACCCCCCCTGGAAAATCCATTCATACTCTAAAAACCTAGAAGAAAACCAGAAATTTGGCAGTTCCGAACTGTCATTTTCTTCTTATAGCCTACTTTTGGAGCACTGCCAGAAGCTCTCATCAGTCTGCTCGTGACGTATACACGGCTCTTTCAGCATAAGGTATGACTGCGGACAAGACATAGGCACATGAAAATAACGGCTGCTGATTTCTTTATCAAAATGCTCTTTGACCTTGACCGTTGGCTGGAAACCACTATATTATTAATTTAAGTCTCATGTTGTCTCTTCTCTTTACTCGAAATTCATGTTCTGTGTAAGCTTTATTACTACGTATGGGTTACAGATTTCACAAACTGGGAAAAAAATCACACCGTTAGCATGATACCCCCAAATACCAGTCTTCCTGCTAGGTTTCTCATGGGAGCTAGTAACTCTATGCACAACCTCAGCACCTTCCTACTGACCCAGCACAGGAGCAGAACTAATATTAGAAAGTGCTAAACTCAATGTTAGTGTAGAATAATTTTATTTAAAACTACTAGCCTAAATCCCAGTTGAATTTATTTGCTGAAACATGAGCCCTTGGTGTAGCACAGATACCAATTTTTTTTTGTGCAAAGGCATAGATTCTTGCTTAGAGAGATTTATCTGATATTAATGACATAGCTGCATTTAGATTGCATGAATCAGTACGTGCCATAAACTGCTTGAACACTCGTTAAGCCTGATGAATTAAATAACCCTCCTGGGCTGGAGAGAGATGTTGCTGTTATAGTTTATGATATATCATATATCACATCTGTTTGTTATTGTTCTACCCAGGTTATTTTATGTGTAAAAGTGATAATGCCAGCAGGAGTAATTCCTGCTTATTTTGGAAGAAACAGATGCTCCACAAACAGGAGACAGTGCAAAAAGCCTGGAAATTGGGAAATCTGCTGGAAATCTCTTCGATAGCCTGAGGAAGTGCTGGAGGACTTGTCTATATGGAGAAAGAGCCTGAAGAATATTATGTTATAGTTATTGTACTGTGGGTTGGTTTTTTTACAGTAAAACAACTCGTATTCTGATTTTAATTCCTTTCGTTTTGAGTGCTCTCCCTTTGCAAGCGTTGCTCCAGGGGCTGCTTATCCTCCGCTTGGGTCTCTTAGGTTGGAGTCTGGTGCTTGATGATACTGATATGCGTCTCTTCTTCTGTTCCCAGGGAGCACTGGACTGGGGCCCAGATCTGCGTTTCAGTGGCTCTCTAAACCGTTTAAGACTTGTGCAAAGGTAAATCCTCTTAAAATTGTAGGCCAAACATCGTTTGCTCTGTGTTATCTATATAAGCTCTTTTTTTTTTTTTTTAATTAGCTGGTAGCACAGTTCCTCCAGTTCTCAGGTTTACACTTTCGGTCGGTCTTGTATGTGTTGGCTGGCTGAGAGCAGCTCCTATCAGCCCCAGCCAATTCCTGATGGAGTCAATGGGTGCTGAGCCAGGCCAGCTGCCCTTGGCTGTGAACTGTAAAATAAATATTTCTCTTAAACACGGAGCATCTCGACTATTCCAAGAATGTCTCAAAAGCCCGTCTAGGCTATGTCAGCTCTTCTTCATAGGCAAAGGGGAAAAATCCTTTCAGAACTGAAGCATGGGAAGTATGTAACGCTGAGATGTGTCATTGTCTAAACTTTGGGCAGGGTGGGATGTTAGGGGAGGTTTCCAGGGAACCAGAAAAACTTTCACAAACTTATTGGCTGACATCCATGGCAAATGTCATTCCAGATAAGGCAGAGAAATAAGCAGCTCTATAGCAAAGTAAAACCACATCCAAAAATAAAGATCATATGTTTTAATGCTAAATGGTAAAAATTCAAGTGCTGTATAAGTCAGTGAGACTGCGGAACAGACTTATGATCCCTGGCAGTATTTAAATAAGTAGTTTTCTGTGATTCTGATTAAAAACAAGTTAAGTGTTTAGATGAATTTAAGGGTATGAATTGTTTCCTAGCTTTAGGAGGGACTAATCTTTAAGCTACGTACGATGTGCTTTGCTAAACTGTGGATGAAATTTCTCTCACTTGGCCAGTGATGGGTCATGCTGTGATAACACAGTGTCTCTGACTTAAAGTGTCTGATTTAAATCTAATACACAGATAAACAAAGAAAAAAAGCTACCTTTCAAAGAAGTCCACCTAGGACTCCAAAACCCCTCACTCAGGCTACATAAAAGTAAGCAAATATTCATTTTGCTCTGATAGCCAAAGCTCTCCTAACCTAGAACCAAATATTTAAATATGAAACTGGTCCTGCTCCATGCAAGACATTGTCCTCTACTGATTATCCTCTTACATGTCCATTTGCTCCTTTCTCAGCTCTCTTTCCATCCCTCTCTGGGGCATCATCGGCCTGGATCCCCAGGTCCAGTATTCTCTCAATGCTGACAGCTCTGAATTACTGGATGCCTTGGGTGACAAGCGCCTGTAGGGAGCTGCCTCCATGGACCCTGCTGTCTAAGCATCTACTGAGTCAGTGGAGCTCTAGTCAACACAAGCCATTGACTCTCAGGCATATTTGAGCTCATCCTAAAGTACTGACCTACCTTTGGCCACCTGACTTGCCCTCTGGGCTCCCGTGGTCAGACTGACATTGACTGTAATGGGGCCCTACACAACAGCCCCTCTGGCAGATACCTCAACTTCTGTGTCCTAAGTAGAAGCCGAGTCTTACCTTTGCTGTCCAGACTACAATCCCGGCACGTCTTTGTGAGTGCCCAGCCAAAGATTTTGGTTCAGTTTTTAATCTTTCCTTCTGATGTTTCCTTCTTTCTACGTATTTTCCTAATCATGGCAGGTGATAACCCTATTCTGGCTGTCACTCAGGCTCCCAACTCGGCCATCATATTAGCTGGGATTTAGCTGAGCTGTGATTGCTGAAATTTCAGTGGTTCTTGATTTCTGACTTCTCTAACAGCCAATCCTTCCTAGCAATGCACATAGGTAAATCTCGCCCCCGCCCCCCCGACACCCAGTGTTTCATACCTAGACCCTTACAGGTTCCTTTCCACTGCCCTTGAGACATTCAATCCTACCCTGCTCCTACCCATGGGCTCTCAAAGGTCATTCTCTAGCCTGGATCATCTCTCACCTTTCTTTTTCCACAGACACCTTTTTCTCAAATACACGGAACATAAGCCTCTTGCTTTGGCTCTCCGGGTGCAGCTTGGCTGGTTCCCCACCTTCTGCATCAGCTTTCATTGCCTGTCAAGGCGGTTACTCCCTGCCAGGGTGCCATCATCCCCTCGTTAAAGTTTCCAGCAAGCACTGTTATGCTTTCTTCCATCAGGCCCCCAGGCTTGGGAGAGACATCATCCAAACAGCCGCAAAGCTACATCATTACCTGCCTTCAAAGCTCCTATTTAAATTCTCCTTTGTCATAAGGCCTAAGAAAAAAACCACCTTTGACATTACACAGGCTATGAGAGTATGTAATACTAAATAATATATGTGTTCATGATTTCCCATATTTCCTGTGTATTTTTTCTTACACTTTGATTATAAACTCTTTGGGGTAAGACTTGCATTCAGGGGTTTGTTATTAGAGAAGACATAAATACATCATAAGGATAAGTAAAGGAGGGTAATAACTCTTTGTCATTCAAGAGAAGGACATCCCTAAATTTCCCGGCAGTCAGATGTTGTGAACTCCATTAGGAGCCACGAGTCTTGACATCAGTTTGCCTCATTCATTGCCATTTTTTTCTAAGGTAATAAGGCATGTCGTTGGCTTTGGGAGACGTGAGAGCACCTCATTTTAGCCAGCAGTATAAACCACCAGCTTCTTCTTCAATGCTGCATTTTTTGGAGAAGCCACTGGAGGGACACCTCCACTACAAAACCAAACCCAGCCACAACCTGCTCCAGTGCTTCCAGCCCGTCAGCTCCTGCTCCGTCTTTGATGGAAGGCTCCAAACAGAGGTGTTATTTTGCTGGTTACAAATTATTTCTGGTTAAAAATCAAAGACCTAACGTGATCTAAAGTTATCAGTTCTATAGAAATAGAAGAAAAAGAAAGATAGGAAAAAAACGCTTTGGGGTCACTTTGGACTAGAGTTAAAGCTCGAACCTTCATGGGGGGATGTGAGAAGACCTGCTCCTGCTCAGCCTGAGTGCAGAGCGCCTGGTGCTGGGGCGAGACCGGCTCACACGGGCAAAGGCTGCAAGACCGGGCCACCAACACCCGTAGCACAAGTCTGAAGCCACCAGACACATTTAGGCAACCAAGTCATCTCTGCTGGCCAGGCTGTTCCTCTTGCTGCTGTGGGTTTTCGGGAGTGACAGCCACAGCAGAGCTGAAATCACCTCATACTGGGTCCCCTGGAGCTGCAGAATTTCCTTTTTCCACACCAGGTCTACTCCTGTTATTGCAAGCTGACTCTTGCTAAACCACAATTGTTTCTAAGCTAAATAAACTAATATTTATGGATTTCCACAAAAAATAATAGTCACCAAGAAAGTGCCAATCTGGGGAAGACATGCCAAGTGTGTCTAAAACATACCTCTGTGCAAAGATGATTCTATTTTTGTCTGAAACAGAAGGCAGGAAACATTTATGTTCCTGAGTATCTAAATTTATCTTGAAAAGAATATTTATTAAAGTCACCATAGAAACAGAAATTTAGAAGTATTAGACTTATTCCAGTTGTTACAATTACTATTTCCTCCACAGCATGATCTGTTATATAGCAAATAATGAACAGCTCAAGATCTGTTATAATCTTTTTCCAGTGACTTTTGCTCTTTGATGGAAAAAACCCCAACTTTTGTGGCACGTAAAACTGCCCTTTCACATCCCTGCTTTAATTTACTGAACAAAAAGAGAAAAAAAACACCTTGTAGTATTTACCTGGCAGTAAAAATGAAAGGAAAAAGTCTGAACTTGCAGTGCATAATTTTTACGGCAGTATCCAGGAGTGTCTGTCAGATTTAAAATGCTTTTTTATTCGCTGAATACTAAGCAAGCTCTGTACACAGTTAGCAAAGAGTCTACTCTACTTGGTGGTCTAGTGGTCTCCCTAAATCTTGTCAACAGTTGTCACAGCTACTGGTTGTAAAACCATTTAAAAAATGAACGCATTTTTGTAGTGTGATGCTTTAGCCACAGCATCCCCTGGTTGACCCAGCGACGAGCTGCAGCCCACGCTCTCTCCTTGCCTGGGATGGTTCCCTCTGCTTTAGGAAGGGGATTACAATTCCTGCCGGGCGGATGTGCTCGATATAGGAACTATTTTGGTTAGCAAGCTTTTTATAAACAAGCACTCTACAAATGCCAAACTCTGAAATAACTGTTTTTGTGTGCTAAAAAACCAACTTTTACCATGAAAAATGTTCTGAAAAGAAATAAACAGCCTATGCTTCCAGCCTTTCAAGCTAGCTATTTACTACAGTAGTTACTTCAGATTAACAATAAGAGTTTCATCATTTATGATATGGTTGATATAAATGCCCTATCATGAAAGCTTCACCTTTTCTTATTGGACGTATTTTCTAAAAGCGACAATGTAATCCTGTATGCACAAGTTATATTTATCACAGCTGGCTTAGGCAGAGACAGAATTAATTAGGAAGTGTCTCAAATGTCAGATCATTAAATGAAATTGTAAAAAGGTAAATTGTAGTCTTCAGTGAGCAGATATCTCACAAAATGATCCTTGAAACAAATTGCAGTAGCTGTAAAAAATTCATTTCTTCTTTACAATTGCTTATTGGGACAATGTATATGGTTCCACATAAACATTAAAACTTTCTAATTTGATGTGAAGGTCAGCATAGAGGTCGTGATGAAGAATTTCTTTTAGTCTCTGTGGAATGACTAAACACTGAACAAATATTTAATTTGCATTTTACATTACTATTAAATAGACTTGTCTTCCTCAAAAAATCCCCCTAGAGTTTATTTCAGTTCTCTTCTTGTCAAAAATTTATAGGATTAAAGTGGAAAAAACAAGGTAAACACAACTAACAGCTAACATTTACTAAATTCTTCCCTTTTACTATTTTAATACCAGAAAGGTACTGTAATAGTGAAAAAAAGGAAAATGCAGCATATTTTTCTCTCAACACATCCTGAAGTGCCAACTTTTCTAGCCTTAAATCAATATTTAGACTCAGTAGTAGAAATGCATTTTAGTTGCAGAAATTCTTGTAGTATACTTTAAAAATCACGAACGTGGGGTCTGTTATTTTAGAGGAGTATTTGGTTCCAGGGACTCACAGGAGATTTCTGCACCAGGATGCTGTTAGCCGCATTACAAAAGGTCACAAATTAAGACAGAAAGCAGCATGCAGGGGATAGCACATTATTTGCCGCCCTTCTCCCTCTTTCCTCCCCAAATCAATCTGTTTAGACTGACCCAGTTTTGGCTGCGGTGTCAAGGCAACACGTTATGAAAAGGGATGCTTTGAAAGGGCTCCCATCCATTTTGTAGGGTATTTTGTAGGGCATTTTGGGGATGTACAGACCCTTGTTGCTCACTGACTTTGCGGTACCGACACGATGCAGAACACACCTGGCTACGCGTGCAAACACGGGCGGGTAAACAAGCCCTTCTCCCTGCAAGAGCTACTGTTACTGAGCTGCAGCGAGGAGGAAAGTCACATTAAAAACAAGTACACGCTCTCCTCCCACTGCTTCTAGTGTATCAGATCCAGAGGCAAAGGGCAGGAGTGGAGAGCAGTAGAGGTAGTTACTATGTCAGCACAGTGTTGAAGTTGTATTGATGTTAAACGTAGCTTCTATAAAGCAGTGGTCCCAAACACACCAGAATTTATTTAAGGGGCTTGTTTCTTTTTAAGATTCCTCCCAAATATGCAGTTTTCCTGTGGGCACCCAGCTAGCTGGCCTCACTCTGTTAAAATCTGTGGATTTTACACTTCCTGCACCTGTAACTGCTAAGAGGGGCTTGGAGTCGGTCATCCTTGCAGGGACCCTTCCCTGGGACTTCTCCTCAGTTCTGTGGTTGAGTGGACTCTACCCCCTCTCCTCTGCAGAACAGGTTGGAAAACCTGTTCCTGAACTCACTGAGTGCTTGGAAAGCAAAGCCACCTATGTGGAAGGCCTCCAACATTTTTTCCCTATAAAACATTTTTGTCAGTGCCATCGCTGGTCCGGTCCACAGTCCCAGTAGACTTTGGAAGAAGGGAGTTTTCAGCAGAAAAGTGAATACAGATTCCTGTCCTGCTGTCTCTCTTTGTCTCCTCTGCAGAGTGCCGGAGAGGGGATTGGCTCTGTCCCATCTGCTTTCCCAGTCCTAAATTCACTAAGCGAGAGGTGATCATGGCTTGGAGCACAGATGTGCCTCTGTGCTTGGTACATCACTCCCTGGGACTGGACCAGAGACGGTAAGGGACAAAAGCATCCAGTGTCCTGTCAGTGGCTCTGAACTGATGCCCAGGCACCACCACTTGCAGATATGAAGCTGGATAGCTTTGAAATCCAGGTTTCCACGCTGCCCTTGTGACTCACCTTTGTTAGACTGTGTCAGCACATACTGGTACCCACACACAGTACAGTAGCTTCACCTGAGGTGTGAGGTGATACTCACTATGTTCATAACCTGCTGTAACGGAGAGTGTTTCCACCTAGAACTTGGCAATCCTCTACTACGCTGTCAGGCTCGCAGCGCTCAGTGAATCTGGCAGTATATGCCAGTAAAAATGTCTGTGTGCTTAAAGGAATCCAAAAGGGACTGACCATCAGCCTCTAATCTTGCACCAATCTTGCTGAATTGCTTTAATTCAATCTTGCTTTGTGTTCTTACCTGATATCACGCTTATCCCTTCACGCACGTTCCTCCTGTTGAAACTGTGAGCCTTAGTCATGTGTTAAGAGGGTACAGTGAATGTTATACGAGTGTATTCTCGGATAGTTTTTTTCTTTGTGAACTGTTAAAATTGCTTCTTGAGGACATGAATGCCTTTTCTGGCTGTCTCCACTCCTTCGTCTTTGACGCAGAGGGTATTTGAGAAGTACAGGTCATGTTGCATGGGAGCACGGGATGTGGGAAGCTTAATGCATGAATCACAGACATTCTGTTTTATTCATAAAGAAGAAATAATTGGGGATTTTGTTTTCTCTTAAACGAATCTTTTGATTAAGCCCGAGCTGATGCTGGGCATTTTTTAAAAAGGAATATTTTTTTTTTGAGACAGCAGTAATAATAAAAAGGTCTGTCTGCTTTTTGTTTCATATTATATGATGATTAGTCTGAAAGATGTATCAATTATATTTATATAAGAACATTTTTCCTCACTGTTTTTAGCCCTGCGTATTGCACTGATTAAGGGGAATTGATCTTTGCTGCCATACAAAAATGGGAAAACAAACATGAGCTCAGTGATTGTATAAGATGTGCTCGAGGGCCATAATTTGAGCCAAGAGGAACGATTTGTGGCTTCGTCAGACCATGCAGACAAGTCTATCAAACGTACAACGTGTCATATACAGATTTCTGTTTAGTGGACCTTTCTGTCCCAGCCTCCACATTTATCACTGTCTCCCTGACAGGAGCTCTGCCCTGTTATCCTGACTTGTATGTCATTTATCAGTGTTAAGTACAACAAAAGAGTATCTCTTTAAACCCCCTTTACCCTTTCACACGCTTCTACCCTTGAATAATGATATCTGTCTCTGCAGCCCCAAATATTCCATTTCGTCCTTTCCTTTGTATTATGTTAGTTGCTCAATAAATGATTAAAATGGCATTAGTGCACTTTAAAATGAAAATTATTATATTATTGTTGAAGTCATGTGTAAGAGAAGAGATAAAAGCATTTGGGTGCTTTTGCCCCCTTTTTAGGCCTGTCAAGTCAAAAGAATTTTGTATAAAAAAACCTATCCACAAAGTCAAAACATGGCAATGCCAACCCAGCCCAAATCACACAGCCCCGAGCCCAAATCTGAATTTTCAGCTGTGGGTATAAATCACTGACTCCAAAGCAAAAAGAGTGAATTATGACATAAACGCGGGAATTAAAATAGTATTAATGGTCTTTGAACATTCTTTCAGATATGACTACTCCATTTATTTTACTCAAGAACAAAGGAGAAATGGGCCACAGAAACCTTAAAAAGGTTACATAAAAAGTGAAAACAGTTGCTGGAAAAGACATTTCCAAGCAGCATTTCATGGTCATGTCTGCTGCCGTGTTTTATAACAAAGGACTGTCTTTCTATAAAGTTGGTAACATGCTGGAAATCATAAGCCCCACAGAATTTATGTCTAGCTGCTGCCTTGCAAGACATTTTATAGAGATGTGTTAGCAACTCTGTATAACAGGTACAGCCCAGGCTCAGGTTATTAATTACAGCTTGGAGTTTCAATTTATAATCAATAAAAAACCCAAACCAATTACCAGTTTGAAACTTTGCTTCTCATTCTCTCATGTGTACATACACATAAATCATCCCGTTCTCACACTTCTCCTCTTACACCTCCCGCTCTATTTTCCAGACCTATTTCCCTGTTCTCTTTCTGAAAACACAAGAAAAAACCTACATGTTTTGCCCAGCCTTCTCATGCTCCTGCTCTCCTGAGCACTGCCCTGGTCAGACCTGGTCCTTGGCAATCCTCATCACTGTGCTGTATCCTTTCAGGCAGTACTTAAAGGATGCTGAGACCTGCAGACTTGGGCACAGCAGTAAAAGGGGATCTGCAGGGGGAGAGCACTGCATGGCATGACTGCTGCAAAGTGATTACATGGGAAAGGATCCCTCTCACTTCTCCAGATTTGGGACCTGAGAGAGTCAACAAGAGTGTTTATATTTGTGCAACACCTGTCAAAGCCCCTCTGACAAAGATGGGTAAGTGGTTGCATGGTGAAAGATCTTGATACTGAAGGGATGACCCAGGAAGGGATTATTGGATGAAAACCAGATCACCAGCTCCTGAAGCTGGTACAACACCAGGAATATAAGTAGAAATGGAAATGGGTGAGTCATTTGGAAGGCAGGGTTGTCTCCAGAAGCTCTTGATTGCCATGTCTGGCAGCTGAAAAGGCTCTTGGGGAGTCTAGGTGTTGGAGGTGGGTTGCCATCACTGAGTAGATTTGCCTTTTGCATTCGTTTCCTTGTGACCATTTACCTTCAACGTGGTAACCAAATGCCTAACCATCTATCTTGCTAATTGCCTCCGCTCTTGTTTTGCCATGGAGTTTACTTGATCCCCTGTGGACACTGGTCTTAAACACACTTAGCTGAAAATTGGTAGATTTTTAGCAAGTAGAGGAATCAGGTTCTGGTCCAGGTTTTCAGTAAGGGAAAAAAAAACCCTAACAGGTTTACAAAAAGGACCATATAATGGTGTTTGCAGCACTTGCATGCCAGACCCCGTGGAGGCTGAGACTTCACTGGAGGTAGGGCACTGTCTGCTTCTTGTTGATGAGTTGCTATCACAGATCTAGGAGTAAGTCTCTCACAGAGGTTACCACCTGGCAGTATACATTTTTCAACTGGTAAGCAAGATCCAGCCTCTGACTTCCCAAGGAGCATCTCTGGAGAGCACTGAGGTGGTCTGGACACCCCTTCTCTGTCTGCTCTACAAAGATACCACCAAAAGATCCATCCCTGTGTGACCATCACAGTGTAAGCAGTGCTTCAGATGAGCTCCTACTCAGACAAAGACACTGTGGCAGCAGTTTTCCCAAAATGGGATGCACTGACCTAACAGCCACTTCCCAGTAAAAGAAGGACCGCTCCTTTCCCTTTCCCTCATCTCTGCTTCCTGCTATGCACTCATGTCATTTTACCATGTGGCAGGTCTGGGCGTCTCTGGGTCCCTCTGCAAATGGATGCAGCTCATTAACTCAGCAAAAAATTTTTTTTTGCTTCGTTACCAAAAATTACAGGAGACTGGACTGATAGACAGCAGAATACCATGAGAAGAGTCTGAGGAAACTAAAGATGGTGCACAGGAGATGGGGGAGTGTGCAGCTGAGCGTAAGGAAAGGGCACAAGACTCATGTCTCCATTTTTAAGGCAGTAGTGAGCCATTAGATCAGCCCACCAGATTGTGATACTTAGTTGAAAACATCCGTAGCCCTCCTAGAAATACTACTCCTGGTACAACTGAAGACAGCCTCCTCCCAAGTGCCCCAGGCTGGTGGCTCACAGCTGCCCTATGAACAACTCATGACCTTTCAGTCATTTCCCAATGATGAGCTCTCATCTGACAGGATGTGTTTCAGGTGTTGCAGATGTATCAGTTAGTATTTTGCACCTTGAATAAATTTCACCTTATTTGGTGAAATATAACCTAATTCCTTCTGCTCAACATACCAATTCTTCTCTGTTTGGGATCACGCCCCAGCTTTGTGCCATCAACACACATCATCAACATGCTCCTGACATTTGTCCCAATTTAGCATTTGCATTTAGGCAACATTTTCAACAAACCACATGCTACTTCATATACCCTGATGGAGGATGACTTAACCCCACGTCGTCACTTAGTACGGTATTCGATGTTAAACACCCTCCCGGCAAGATTGTTATAATTCCCACTGAAATCAAAAGAGATCTTTGCACTGATATTAGTGTGCCAGGCCACCACACCGAACAAGCTGAGAAGTTTAAGATCAGTAAGTGGTAAGTTATGAAAAAAATCATTTGAATATGCCAGTGTTTTTTTTAGGGTAGCTTTATATTGATCAATACAATGGGAAAAAAAACACCCTGTGTTTAAACAAAATTACAGTGAATTGCTCAAAGGCAAAACAAAATTCTCTGCTCAGCTGTTTGGCTCACATTCATCTCCCTTTACTCCTATAGAAGTGACATTTTAATTAACTGTGTCAGGTGGATGTGTAACATCTCTGCTGAAAAGCCTGTATCTGCTCAGCTGCGTGTCATAGTTTCTATACTGCTAACATCTACAAGAGGTCATGCTTTTGTGGCAGGAGGGTCCAAATTCTGAACAAATACTTTATAATACATAATCTGTCTAAGCTTTTCTTCTACTTGCACAAATCTATGGTAAGTAGTGATTTCCTTGGATTATTTAAATACACAATTGTTTTCCACAAGCAAGCAAAAAAATCTCTATGGCAGGATCAAAAATCAGCTCTTTGTGGGTAATAAACAGTTTTGCATGGGACTGGTGGCCTAAACGGCAGTGATTTTGTTCCTCGAGCGAGTGCTTTTAGCTATGAATACCTAAGTGTGCAAATGTAAACTGCTGCTTCTGCAAATATATGTGCAGCTCTGAGGTTCACTTTCTGTGAATGTTAATGGATACAGAATTCAATCACATGAATATTCAAAGAAAGTGAACACAAAAGCCGCACAAGTGTGGTTGAAGCAAACAGATTCGAAAATGTAAGCCCAGAACCATGGCTTCCCCCCACCCTGCCAGTGTGAGTGCCTTAAACTTTGAGAGCTTTACAGTATCGACCGCACCCTGAATTTTTCAGGTAAATATAATGGGATACAAGCCATGCGGCTCCACGGAGTCTCAGGAGGAACGTTTCAGTTGTGTCACAAAGTCTGATTTGGATCTGAAGCTTTGAAGCTTTTCCTAGGCAACTGTCAGCTTAGACCTAGATGGGAACGCTGTGGTGCGGGAAATACTTCTGCTGGGATGACAAGGAGATGGTCAAAGAAGAGGATCACTAGCTTTGTGAGAGTCCCTTGTCAAACCAGGAGTAAGGGTGAGCAAGCAGGCAAATAATGTGTGAAATTCTATGAAAGGTGAGGGATGAAGGTGAGCGATACTTTTATTTTTTTGAAATAACAATGCATGTTGGGGTTTAAATTGCAAGTGTGTGATTTTAACATCAGTGAGCAGGAGGGAGAAACAAAGGAGGAATGGAAAACTATATATACACATATATGTACTTGAACACATATTTTCAATCTGTCACCTTAAGACGTGCCCACTTAGTTGCGGCTGTGAGTGGGAACCTCTGAAAGAGTCAATGAAGCAGGGGTGGGCATACAAATATAATTAAACTCCAGGAGGCTGGAGTGCTGCATTTTGTTATTCAGGAACTTTCCTGATGCATTTTAATTTTACCGATAAAGAAATCACACACAGACACACTCTTTAGGGAAAGAATTTTGGAGGTTATGAACGAAACCAGATAAATTAAAGACAGACATTACAGACTTTTTTAAAAGCTAATGGCATTTTTCCAAGTGCATTATTCCAAGTGCATTATGAGCATAAGATCAGTGGGAGCTCACCACGCAACTGTGATGTAAGTGAATGGCATCTCCCCAGTGATAATGAGGAAACTGAGGCATGTAGGTGATTCTGCAAAGCACTTAAATGCATGCTTCAAGCATGGACCATTCCCACTGATGGCAAACACTGCTTTCCTGAACTTAGTAACTGTTTATCTCAAATACCTCCTCCTGAAAACAGGGATAATGGGATGGCTATGCTTGGAATTATTCTATGATTAGAAATGTGCCCGTGTTCACTTTGCTGAGATGAAAGCTATGCATATGGCTGAAGACCACAACACAAGACTGTCAGAGATGGGCTTGGGATAGGAGTACTGTTGAGAATACCAGACACAACCATCCCTGGTTTGATGGCAGTAGGAAGAGAGGAAGAGCAAGGACTGAGGCTGGTAGGTGACAGACAAGATACAAAGGTATGTTGGAGCCTCAGAGAGATGCACTGTTGAATCTGTGTTACCGTTTCAATGGAAAAGGTGTCCCGGCCCAGGGCAGAGGGCTTGGAACTAGGTGATCTTTAAGGTCCCTTCCAACTGTAACCATTCTATGCAATTAAATGTAGCATATTTACCATGCAGACTATACAGTAAAAAGCTTGGGGCTTCCTAGATACTCTTATACTATATCAACACAGGTGGGGGCTACTGGGCAAAGACCCATTTTGTCCCCTCATTCACTTTGCAAGATGGGCAAGACATGGCAGGGCAGAAATCACCCCATTTCTTTCCCCTATAATTCCTTCCTAATCCTCCCTTAAAACCCAGCTCAAAGCTGCAGCGATTAGTGCAACCTCTACGCTCAGCATCTTCATTTCTTCCACCTTCATTTCTGCCCCCCTGCAACCTGCTTCTTCAGTAGCTTCAATGGAATATGGATTATGTTTATTTAGTTAGTTAGTAGGAAAGGTTCGGGTAACGTAGTCATTCTATTAGGTCTTGATGCCTGTTCTAGTCGCTTAACAGCTGACGACAGACCCTCAGTAATAAACTCTAAAAGTATGTTCAAGGAAATTAAATACTACCTTTCATTATACTATCTTACTGGTACTATGTCAACTGCCATTTTACTGATACTCTTCCAGAAAAGTGAGATCTGATAAAAATTTGCACTTCAGTTTACATTATTTATCAGAATTTTAATTTTAGTATTCTGTGGCTGACTTCATAAATGCCTCATAATGGTAATAACTACAACTCATAATGGTAGTAACTACAACTCTACGCTCAGTTGCATTAAGACCTACTAAAACTCTAGCACACAAGGTCACTTGCTCTCTGTGTGGTTCTCTCTCTATTCCACACAGTGTTAGCATCTCCTGCCTCTTCTGCAAATGCCACCAAGTGACTTGGAGATGGTATAAACACATCATTGAAATCAATTTACTTAAAAGGATTGTGAACCTTGATATATGGGGAGATTTGCTCTGATAACTTAGGGAAAATTGCTGGAATGGCTGGTACTGCCTGGCTGCTTTTCCATTTTTCTTCAGTGAGAGGATTTGGTGAAAAAGCAGAATTTGAGTAGGTTTTGTCTCCCCTCAGTCATTTAGGAAGCAGGCACATAGTCTACACCAGCCACGTGGGGTCCCTCTACATTCAGTGACGAGGAGAGACACCTTCATCCCTCTTATTGTGGGCTCTCAGACCTTATGCTGAGGGGCCACTCTGATTTTTGACAGTCCCTCCCCAGGAAGACTTACTTTTCCTTTGCTGTGGTTAGCCAAAAATGTTGCCTAAAAAAAAAAAAAACAACCCAGAAAAAACCTGACGAAAAAACTCCATTTAATTGTCTTTTTCGTGGAAACCTGTATTCTTTGAAAATGTTCTGATCCTTCACTTTGAACAATATCCAAACACTGAAATAAAACCTAAACGTCTTGTTGCTATTTTTTTCCATATTCTAATGCTCCCTGATTTCTCTCCATTTTCTCTCTTTATTTTCCTTTGCTTTTCCAACAGAGGGAAAACAGAACAGAAAATAGAGAGAGAGAGGAAGATTAAACCTATTTAACTACACTGCTCAAGGCCAGGGACCCACTCAGGACTCTCAGGGCGAGTGTGCCTTCACCAGAGGATGTTCTCTGCAGAGCTGAATGGGATCAGGCGAGCAGAAGTACCTCTCCACTTTCTACTCAGCCATTAACCCTCAGCAATCTGCCCTTCATACTCCTGGGCGTCTCCGAGTTGAAGGGAGAAGAGAGAATTTACGGTAGTGGCTCATTTCTGCCTGACCTGGGCCCTGGTAGCACAGAGTCAGAGTCCTCTCTTTTCGTCAGCCTGGTGACTCAAAGCAGGCAGGATGCTGCATGGCAGGCAGAGCACCCTGCTTGATTATTCGGCAAATATTTTGCTTTTTCAAATTTGCTTACATATCAAAATATGGGTTTAGCTGATAAAAGCCATCAGCTCCCTCAGAATCCATTACAATCTATCAGGCAAATACTCAGTAATTTCCAAATTAGTCCATGGACTGCAATACATTCAAGTGATCTTTATAATCTCTCCTGTAAAAAATATCCACCGTTATAAGAATTACCCAAACACGGATTTACCAGGTAGATAGCTTGCAATGTAAATGACTTGTGTTTGCATAGGTAGAATGCATATCAAAATGCATGCTCAAATGAGAGACCATATTGACTCTTTCTGAGCTCTTATGGTGTATTAGATAAACATTATCTTGGTTCAGGATTGTGGTAGTTTTCTATATGCACAGTTTCCTGATAAGCCATATGGACTCTCAGATAAAATTGTGTCTTCAGATTTAGAAAGTGATACGGCTGAATAGCTGTAATGAGTATGAAGAAGCTCCTGTTAACCAATTAATCAGAATGTGTCACTGAATGCTCCCTCCCCTTTTTGCGTTAGTATGTGCTATAGTGTCTCTATGTATGTGTATATATATGTACACCCAGCATTGCTCAGTGGTGTTTTGACAAAAAACACATGCCAAGGGCACAGCAACTGATCCTTGTACAGCAGTTGTGGTTGCATTTGTATCCCTGCACTACTGTGCTCCCAGTCATCTTGCTGATGATTTTCCATCTTGTTCACACAAAAGCACATATCCTTATGGCCACGGCTCACCAATGTTAACAGAAAGAACCTCACTGATTTCAGAGGCATGGATTTTGGTCACACATTGCCTTTTCTCAATAATAACATACTAAACATATTTTTCAATCATCAATGGCAAAACCTCAGTGGATTTACATTTCATCTATGTGGCATGTGAGCTGCAGGGATCCCTGCATAACTTGTAAAGGGTTCACACGAACTGACTAAGGCTGGGACCCAAACCAAGATGAGAACCATCAGCTGGAGCCAGGTCCTAGCTTTGTAGGTGGCACACCAAGCAACTTCTCTGTCCTTAATGGAGAAGTTGGGGATCTGTCCAGTGCATTTGTACACCATGTTGATGTGAGAAATTAGGTGGTGAATTACAGTTTGTTTCAAGTGACTGTGTGTCTTAGAGCTGACTATTTTTTTCCTTCTTTGTACACCTTGCAAATGAGGTCTCTTGCTACTACTTCAACAACTGCTACTTGAAGAGTACAAAAATGATATTATTTCTGCATAGATCAGATTTTGTCCAGCTTCTCCTCATGGTTAAAGGAGTAGATTTTCTCCTGAAAAGGAACACAAAGGTGTACCTACACAGCAGGGCTCAGTGTTCCACAGAGATAACGGAGCTATCTTAGGGTACCACAGACCATACAAACAACCCCCGGGGTGCTGCCACTCAGAACGGACAGCATACCAATGCATAAGTATCAAAAAGTTTTTTGAAAGGATCTGCAGTTTTCTTCCAGGAGAAAAAGTGCTCCATAGCTGCTGGGCAGGATGCTCTCAGATAGCTGGGGAGGGCGAGTCTCACTTTGGGAAAGGGATGGTCCAGATACAGGCAAGGCCACGAGTGCTGTATTCCTCACAAATGGGTTAAGCAGCTTTATTTTTGACCATTGCTTATTTTACCTCCAGACCTTAGAAGCTAAGGCAACAGATGGCATATTAAGAAAGTAATTTTAGCAGGTGAGGAATGTCCCTTCATTTGGTCCTCTGTTCCATGACTTTCTTGTTATCTTAATATTATTTAAAAGTAGCTCCGCTTTGAATGGCTAAATTTATTCTCTAAAGCACGCTGCTGAAATGTAAACATCATACAACTTTGATTTCCTATGAATAGAGAACACATGCTGTTACTGAAAAGAACATACAAGATTGCCATGCTTTTAGAAATCAAATGTTAATTATGAATCGGGATTGGAGGACACAATAAGCTTTTGCCCATTCATTGTGGCCAAAGATAATTTCCAAGGCTCTACAAAAATCGTACTTTGCAGGTCTTTGTTTGGATTCTTGTATTTTATCAGGAGAGCAGTGTTTCCTGCTCCTAGTCCTTGCAGAGGAAGCCGTGGATGCGGGCATTGTCTAACGCTGCTGCCCACCTTTGCAAAGAGGACACCATCATCTCGCCTGTGCTCATGTTCACAGCCACCCTCTGGGAATCGCTGTGAAGGTGTTCGCTTTCAACAGCTCGGCCGTGTTGTAAATGTGCTGTTGATGCTTTCATAGGCCAAATTACACAATGATAGTTTCTGATTTTTTTTTGTTTTGTTTGTTTTTGAACATGAAAACATACCTCTTTCTGTGTATATTAGTCTGTATGTCAAGCTTAGAATGTGAAAATTACAGAGTCATGAGCCTGAAGCATCGAGAGGCGTCAAAATAAAACCAACTGCAAACAGTTGCTTTCTTCTCCCAAAAATTTGACCAGAGGCAAGTGAAGATGAGGCCTGGTTTTCAGCAGTGAAAACACGTAAAACATGAAAACATCCCCTGAAACATGGAACTTACCAAACCAAAGCTGCATACTTAGTAGAAGTTTTGGCTTCCCTTTGCTTTTCCAGGTTCTAATATTTTATGCAGTTTATTTTAAATATGTTTTAAAAATGGGAAAGAGCTGAACATTGATAATAATTTTCCAAAGTTCTCCTAAAAAACACTGACTAAAAATCTTGACCCACAAAACCCTAGGTGAGGGCACAGCCTCCCCATTTCCAATGTGTAAGTCACCTGGGAGGAGCTCTCTGTGCTGGGCAGAGCGTAACTGGCCGGAAAAAATGCCTACTTTATTCTTGCTGCCACGATGGAGGTTATTACGAGAATGGGGCTCGCTTCATTCAAATAACCACTTTGGAAATAGGCTGCATTCCTGCTCTTTGTATTTCCGTGTGCCTTGGGCATTGTCAGATCCAAAGCCAGCAGACCTCCGTAGCCGGCTGTTCCGATGACGGCCATCCCTCCAGGAAAGGATGTTCTCAGGAGATTTCCAGCACAGCCCATGCTCTGTTCAAAAGGCTCGGGTAGGCTTGAATAAACATCTGACCTTCTCGAGGAAGAAAATGTAAACGTCCTTCCCCTCCCACCCCAGCTGTGATTCTTTTGACGTTCTTTTCTACTATTTGTCTTTATTTATCAAGCCAAGACAATATGTTTGACCCTAAATAAGAACAGAAGACTTTCAGACCTTAAGAAGCTTTCTGCGATAATGGAAACAAGTGAAGAAGTTCAAAACTGTGAATAAAAATGAAGTTTGTAGGAAGGAAGTTTTTACTTTAAGTTTTTTTACACTGGCAAGAATACACAGAATAAATAAAAACCCTTGTGCTTCTAGGTACACAGCACATGATGAGCCCCATCCTCAGCTCAGTGTGACAACTGCTCCCATAATTATATTGCAGGTTTTGGGGAAGAACTGCAGAACTGTGTGGCTTGATCAGCCAGGATTTGGAAGGTCTTTCATGTTTTTATTTTACTAAAGCATTGCTATTTTCAGCCAATTTTAATGCGTGCCATCAAAACCCAAAAGTAACTTAAATGGATGCCGGCTTTCTTTTTTATTAAATGCATGCCTTTCCACTTGCCTTTTTTCACCAAACATTTCATGTCCTCCTTCAAGTTGTTCTAGGTTCAGCCTCCAAGAGAGCAGTGAGGGAAAATCAGGCCATTTAAAAATAAAATAGATTACTTCTGCACAGCTTTCTTTAATCAAAACCATTATAACTGATGGCTCAGAGCCTTGATTACACCTCTTCAGAGGGCACCCCTTGATTTTGCGCGACATCCCTGATTATTTTATTTACTTATTTATTTATTTATTAGCTTTTACTTTCTGCCTTGATTTCTAGGTCACTGAGTTGAGGTTCGCTCTTCCTTTAAATGGACTTGCTTGTTTCTCAGTGGCAGGTTATTTTTCTTACAGGGACTATGAAGTAAACATGCCCCTTTTTCAGAAGATGACAAAAATTCCCGTGATCACATATTCCTGGAGTTCTTTTCTCTTTTTTTACCCCTCTAGCCCCTGTGGAGAGCAAGATTGGACCAAGAGTCATTCCTCCCGACCTCTCCCGAGCCCCCGCCGAGCTAAGGGCCAAAAGGTCATTTTCTCAGGTTCCCTCTGGAGGGAGAATCCAAAGGTCATTCCCTCCCTCCCCAACTCACCCCAACTGCATCTGAGAGACATTTAAAACTCCTTTGAAGCGGGGAGAGACAGAGTCCATGTGCTTTACCTACTGCCCCTCAACAGCCAAGAGACATGAACCAGGGCTGTACACGAAATGTTTATTTTGATGCTCAAACCTACTCAAGCCTGGCCTTGGGTTCAAGGTTTGGCACTTTGTGAACTTCAGCAGGGATGGGCAGAGACTGCTCACACAGCTGCGAAGTGGGGCCAACCATTTCTGCTTCCTTTTCTATTCCCCAAATCATCCTTTTCCCCCCAGTCCCCAGGCTCCTCCTTCTCCTCCCAGGTGCGGGTTTCACTAGGGACTAACCAGATGACATTAGGGAGTGGTGTTGAACAGCTCTGAACCTCCCAGTGTTCCCCGTTCTTGGGAACGGAGCTGGAGGGATCACTTTACGAGTCCTCTTAGAAAAAGAACCCAAACAGACTCACACAGCTTCACACAGGGCTGCTGCTGCCCACTGCCCTGTCACCCACAAACCCTGTGGACTGGTTTTGGAACCACTCTGCATTTCCCAAGACAGAATAGTCAAGGTTAGCACCTCTACACTTCCTCCTCATCCCTTTCCAGGAAAAAGTCTCTTTTTATTTGCTCTCCGAATGACAAAGTAAAAGGCAGAGATTTCTCATCGTTAATTTCTTTGACCTGCCTGAGGAAGGAAGGAAGAGAAGAGAAACAGTTATTTCACAAGGTCCCCTGCAGAAAGGGGGCACCAAGGGTCACTTCCTCTCAATCTGTCCCCTCCGAAGGAGAGCAGTTAGGCTGTGTCAATGCCACGGTCCCTTTGTGGTGGATAGGCAGCCGGAGGTCATCCTCTGCCCTGGCCCTGCTCTTGCTGCGGACGCACACTCTCTCCTGCACGCTCGCTTTCTCTCCCACATGGGGGGCGGGGGAGATTAGTTCTTTTTTCCTCTCTCCGCTTTGTATAGAGGGAACTCACAAGTCACTACCTGGGCCCCTTTTGGAACGAGACAATAACAAAAGCGCAGTTCCTAGGGTTGTTTTTTTTTTTTTTTCTGAGGATTTTTCAGGCTGCATGGTAGAATTAGCTGAGCAAAGCTTTAAAATCCAAATAAAAGTGAAATGCTGAAGTACAGGTTTTGAGCCACTTGGATGTTTTGGTGACACTGCCCAGCGCAGCTGCAAATCCACAGTAAAATTACTGACCTCTGGGTATGCCTCAGCCCTAAATTTGGGGAAAACACTAAGGTCCTGTGAAGCACTGTAAGTAAGCACGGATCATGTGAAATACACTGGAAAATTCAGGTTCTGTGTTATGAGACAGGAAGCAATAAATAAAAACACCTATCCTGCTTGGTTTTGGGGTTTGAACTGTTGCAGGTGACTCCTTTAGAGCCTCATCTGAATCCTCTGAAATAATGCAAGTGTTCTGGCTGAATTTCATGTCCTCTGAGTCAGCCCCAGAGGCTTCTGTCTTTACATTATTCTCTGGGAAAACTTTTAAGGAGCTAATGTTCAATTCAGAGTTCTTGTCAAGAGCTACATTTTCACAGACTGTTTTTTTTCAAGTCTTGGGGCCAAATTTTGTTCAGAGATAGGGGTCTGCACTTCCCGTTGAAGTCAATGAGCTAATCTTTGCCACCTCCAAAGCACAAACAAGAGAAATAAGCATTGGGTAGCTTGGAACAAGAATTTGGCCCTAAGACTAAAGTAGAAAACATTAGAAGTACATTCTACAATTTCAGCCTTCACTATTTTAAATGACAGGAACATGAAGCTGCTTGAAAAAAGATGCTCAGACTTTCTACGTACTGGTAAGACTGGCTGAGTAGAGAAACTAATTTGGCAGCATAAATGAATGTGTACCCAGGACCTCCACGTGAACTCCTTAGCAAGATTCAAAACTCCTTTTGACACACTCCAAGACCATTTACAGGAGAACAAATTGTAGTCAAGACTCTCCTTCCTTCCTTCCTGCCTTCCTTCCAGCCTTCCTCCCTGCCTTCCCCCCTCCCTCCCTTCCTTCCTCCCTCCCTTCCTCCCTCCCTTCTTCCCTTCCTTCCTCCCTCCCTTCCTTCCTTCCTTCCTTCCTTCCTTCCTTCCTTCCTTCCTTCCTTCCTTCCTTCCTTCCTTCCTTCCTTCCTTCCTTCCTTCCTTCCTTCCTTCCTTCCTTCCTTCCTTCTTCCCTCCCTCCCTTTCTTCCCTTCCTTCCCTTTCTCCTCATCCCCACTTCCTCTGCAAAGTCAGAATGACTTCTCTTAAGGCAGATGTTGACCCCTGGTACTGTGATCGCAGTCTGCACATTTCAACGCATTGAAATAATTCAGGACTTTCCCATTCAGCTCTTGAGATAACGCATTGTTTCTATAAAAGCAGGAGCACTTAAATGTAGAACAACATCATTTTTATGCCCTAGGTGAAATATATCTCCCTGACGTAGTGAGGCTTGGGCAACAAATGGCTACAAAATGCTTTGAGGTCCTCCTGTAAGTGTGCAATACTGTTATTCTACAGCACCTCACCACCGTGGAGTTCAGGAGTGACGCTGTTCATCAGTGCACTGGATGACCCCCTCCACCTCCACTTACAAATGAGGGATTTAGCCTTTGCAAATAGAAGTGACATGTTATTCTACATACTGGGTCGCACGTAGGTGGGACACTGGTCCTCCACACAGCACTGAGCCTTTCTGCCCACACCGAGTCGCTCCAGGATATTTGGGGGAATGGGATCCGCTCTCCTGCATGGACTCGCTGGAATCATTCAAGCGTGAGCTCCGATTTCCACCCATACCCGTGGATCCGTGGCTCTGCCTTGGAGTGTTCCACACTTCAAACTGAGCACGCAAGGATTCTTTATTAATTGTGATGATGTCGTTATTGCAACAAAGTGCTGCTTGTTAAGGAGAACACAATGAATTTCAGTCATTGTAGTATCCTTTCCTCCCCTCCCTTTTCCCCTCCCCATTTCCTCCCCAAATGCAAAATACAAATCCACTTAAAAAGCGGAGATCTTTTGACTTCTAACAGAAACTTTTATCCACATAAGAGGATAAGAAATTCATTAGCTTAAGTTGTGTGATTGTAACAGCTCATTAGAGAGCCCTGTGCCTTTCAAAGTGAGCATGCCTCCAGCCCTGCATTGAATCTGTCAAAGTTAAGGATAAAGGTACGGGACAACTTAACCATCCTGGAAGGCAATTTCTCTTTTTTAACTAAGCAGACCACAGGCTTCATTAAATGATTTTAATGAACAGTCATAGGCCTGATGTTCAAATCTTCATTTGTGTCTAATTGCAAACAAAATATAAAATTGCTAAAATGATCTTTCTTGCCAAGAAAAAAAATACAAATTTTAATTTACTGCCAGTAATTATGTTTCCAGATTCATTTTGACTCGTTGTTTTGTTTTATTTTTTTAAGGTGAAATAAATATTTTGATTTCAGGTTTAACTGCTGGAGAGCACTGCTGTAAAAATCTTAGCATGGCTCTCTTCAAACAAGGGAAAAACTGCCACTTCTAAACAGAAAACATAATTAGTCCTACTAATTTGTTGAAAGAAATGAAAGATAAAGCAGAGTTCTCAGCCATTTGTCAGATCAAGAAAGTTAGTGATATGGTATTTTTTCATCTGTGGAATCTCAGAAGGCACGGCCTTGACAAAGCAGGTCGTTGGCAACATTTTATAAAATATACGAGGGGAGATTGGAATGTATTTTTCAATCTTCCCCTGGTAGCCTTCGCGGCTTTAGTCAATTTATGCATCATCTGGTAAAGTTCAATACAGGGCACTGGGTCCCAAAATGTACTTTGAAGCATCCATAGCAAATCTTCTAATCTCTGCTTTCACTATCTGAGCAACATATGCATTAGAGTGGAATTTGGGATCAGCTTTTAGGTTGAGGGGTGAAACGCTTACCTAGATAACCTACAGTATCTTGGCTTCAAGTGTAATGTTCAGGTTCGGATAAATGATTGCTTTTCATTTTCTCCAAAGATAAATGATAAAAGATACAGTTTTATACTAGGATTTATAGACCTCTGTACCCGCACATTCAGGGGCATCAAGTACTTCTTTTAAAATTTACATTAAATACAAACATTGCAAAAACAAGCATTTCCTTAAGCCATTCAGAGAAATATGTTATTCTTTTACAGAGCATGATGGCTGCAGCAAGACACCATCACACGCCTTTACCGATCAACAAGCTTTTCTGACTTCACTATTCTTAGTTAATCTAAAGAAAGCTCAGTACCTTTCCTCCCCCTGGAAGAAAGGAAATTACACATTTGTCTGTGTTTAGCAGTACTATGACTTTACACCAGATAACACAACTTCACAAAAGAATTGCATGCGAGAAGGCTCAAGGCTTTCCACGCTTTTGTTTCCAAGCTCAGCTTCTACTACAGCAGGTTTTTTGGTTGTTTTCGCAACTATTCTGTTTCCACACTTCCTGCATTTGGGCTTTGTTCTGCCGTATGTCATATGAGAACAATGCCTGTGTCGTAGGAGGTAAGACAAGCTATTGGCATGGAAGGGCAAAGTCACAAAACAGTAATTATTGTTGTAGCGTGCAACTGCGGGGAAAAAAAATAACCCGATTTTTAAGCTGCTTCTTTCAAAAGTAATCTGTCAGTTATAGAGTATTGCAGTGAGTTGTAGCAGAGAATTCCTGCTTCATGAAGATCAACAAAATACAAAATCATGTTTTTTGAATTATGCAGCTACTTGCAGATAAGAATCTTTTAACAGAAAAAAGATTTACGTAGGTTTTATGCTAGGCAGGTGCACAGCATGTTTTCCTCAGAAAGGTCCTCCTCAAGGTATTAAGTGTTTTAAAGCATATACTCTTAAATCAGAAAAAAAAAAAAAAAAAACCAAAAAATTACTCCACTTCCTCCTGATAAAAAAAAAAAGAACAGCGTCTTTTAGCGCCAACGCGCTTCTAACCTCATTGTTAAGGTTTGGCTGGACAGACTTTCAAAATTACCTAATTCCCACTAACACAACCTAAGCCGCCTCCTCCCACCCTCCCGCCGCCCGACTAGCCGTTAACGGCACCGCCTCGCGCAGGCTGGCCCCGTCTCTGCCGCCCCGCCGGATTGGCTGAGCGGCGTCAGGAAGGTGGCCGGCGATTGGCTGGGGGCGGCTGCGGTTGCTATGACTCTGTTGCTAGGGCCTCAGCCGTTTCCAGGCCCTGCAGGAAACATGTAATGAATTATGGATGGTTGGTTTTCTCAAAGAGGCCTGATCTGTAATGCAGATGAGCTGCCAGGCCCCCCTTTTCTTCTGGGTTCCTAAAAAAAATATATTAAAAAAAATAAAAAAAAAATAATTTGAGTTTTAAATCAGAATCTGGCATTTGCGTTGTCCCCAGTCACAGCAGTGACTCCTGAATACTGATGTTAATTCTTATGCAAAGGCAGGGCCAGAGGTCACTATCTGTTATTTGTTCAGGAAAAGCTTGTAGGATTTTCTCTGAACTCTGTGACCCGTTGGGGTATTATTTTTTTTCCCCCTCTTTGGTTCAGGGACAAAATAGGATACAAATGCCAGAAGTGGTATTTTCTAGCAGTTGGAGAGGAAATTGTCCCCTTGGAGCGCGATGGAGCTGGAGGAATCCAGCAGCCAGGACAGCCAGTGCGCTGGCTTTTCTCTCCTCGTAAAAGATATCTTTGCCCAAATAAGACCTAAGACCTTCTGTTGGCTTAGTTCGCGTGGTTCAGGCCTTCATTAATGGTTTCGGTAGCCTTTGACTTCCCTGTGAGTGCCACATCCACAACATGCCCGCTTCAAACAAGTGCAAAACTGGATGTTGTTACCCACAGATAACTTCCCAGCTGGAACCACCTGTGTGAACAAAGCCTCTGATGCTTCATACCTGAATAAACTGCTTGCTACAATTCATTTAATTTCCCTAATATTCATCGATTAAGAACTACGGTGGATGTTATGCTACAGAAATGATAATATTTTCCTAAGCCTAATGAATACTGATGTCAGAAGAGACACCTCTTGTGCTCATGCAGAGTATAGTTTTGGGTTTTTTTCATACTGGTGACAAATTATTTCAATCTTTTCTGTGTCAAGCCTCTGTGGACAAATGTGAATTGAAAAATTATTAATTTTAGAGAAAATAATGAGCCTCATCCTTATTTAAGCTTGTGTAATTTTGACTAGACTCTGCCAAGTGTGGGCATCCTCTGCTGTCCAAATATTGACCGCAGTGGAAGGCTCTTGGTGCCTGGAAGTTCATGACCAGTGTGGGGGATGAGGCAGTCTTGCTCCTCCTCAAACTCTGTTTTTAGGGCAACTGCACACTAAGCAAAGAAATGACTGAGAAATTAGCCAAATTTCTATGGATTTTGTATCGTGGAATTTATGCTCTCTACACCTCAAATACTACCTGGTTCATGGCTTTTCCTCAGGGAGAAGTAAATGACTTGAGCAAGAGCTCTGAGATGAAAGTGAAATATATCCAACCCTCCTGTGATTCAGAGTAGGATGATACCTTATTTCTAGGATTATTAAACAAAATGTTCTGTTATGTAAAAACCAATGAGCACTGAAAAAAAAAAAGAAGAAAGTCTGTGAAACACTGCATACAGGAGTAGAAAACACGCTCAACTGGCCATCAGGTGGTCTCTAAGAGCTTCAGCTGCAATGGCCTTTATGTTTTATTATTTTCTATTATTAAAATGTTTTCTATTGAATAAAATGGTTAGGGCAAAACTGTATTGCCTATCCCACCCATTCCTGACAGAACATTCATCAGACTCCATTAAAAAAAAAATCCAGGCTATAGATGTGTCATTAGAGACTCAATGATGCTTAAAGCTCAGAAATGTCTGAGATGCAGTTTGCTGAAAACACAGTATTAACATTTGTGTATATGGATGTGTTAAATGTGGGTTTTTTTTTGTGACAGTGGTTCTGTGCAACATACATTAAAATGAAAAATATGTTAACAGTTTCTACTTGCAGCAAATGTAGGGCATGTTTTTGTGAACCAAATAATTGTGTTTTAAACTTTTCATTTAGTGATCTTTATTTTTTTTTACATAATACTCTATGCCTAACCCATTGGAAAATGATTATTCCCACACCTATATAAATACAGCATGCACTATGAGATTTGGAATAGTTTAAATGGTCAGCAAAGAAGCAGCAAATGACTTTTTATTCACGTATGCAATTTAAACAAATGCATATTTCCAGTGCTATAAATGGCCTTAGTGTCTCTTCGTGCTTTCTGTTGAGGATGCACAAGAAATTCAACCAGCAGCAGCCAGGCTCTTTCTGTAGCTATGCTGTCAGGTTGTGGAAAAGTCTTAGAGCTGGACATCATAATGATGTCTGCAGCATAGCTTTTGCCTTCATGTGTTGATCCTAACTTCACTAAAAGAGTGCTTGAACGTGCAGGACAGAGAGACCTCAACTCCAACGAGCCCTGTGACTCCCCCAGGACATTTTGTAGGCAGCTCCTCAGGAGGAACCTTGCTGAGTTTTCCTGATTAAGATTTTACAATTCCCTTTGCTGTGTTTGTGTGCTGAGGGGTGAGGAGGGGCTGGAGGCCTTTATGGTATGGATCTAACAACCTGCCTCAATTGGATACAATATATACTGGACAATAGTTCAAGTGCGAGAAGGTCTGGAGCCATCAACAGGGAGAAAAATGATGCAGGAAGCTTTCACAAAAGCAACAGCTCTTAAGGAAAGAGCTGAATGAGGAAAGGGGATTTTTTGGTTCATGATGAGTGGGAGGTTGGTGTGTGGCCAGGGTGGAGCGGGAGGCTATCTTCAGAAAGCAGGAGTGGTTATGAGAAAGGAAGGAGAGGAAGTAAATTGTTTTCGTGGTTTTTTTTTTTTTTTCCTTTATATCTGTATCATCTGATTGAAAAAATCTAATCTATTTCCATGGAAAATATCAAAGTTATATTTTTCTTTTTCCAAATTTTCGGTGTTATTGTTTCAGTAGAAGTTTCTTTCTTTTAGAAACAGGGGCTTCTTTCAATTTACTTAAAAAGAATGAAAACTTTCCAAGGGTCTTCATCTATTAAGGACTGTATAAACAAGAAAGCTTTGCATTTTTAACAATAATAGTTTTAAAATAGTGCATTAGCACAAATGTATGGTTCACAAAGATCCTTCTATAACTTAAAATATTTTCTGCTGAAGTGATTTCAACCTTTTTGTGCTATCAGTGATCTTCATAGAGTTTACGTTAATCCACAAACATTGTATAATGTGATGAAGCTGATGAGAATCAACAAAGGATAAAGTAGAGTATCACAGCTCAGATAAAAAAACCCACTGTTTAATGCCAGCTGCTCAGGAAATGTCAAAAGTAAAGTGAGTTTCAGGTCAAAGGCACTGGGAACACTCTGTTAGCAACCACCCCTAAGACAGGCGGCTCTTGCTGTTAGTATGAAGAAGGATATGGTGAGTCCTTTTTGATCTATCCCTGGGCCTCTTTCTAGCTCCCCAGACATGAATCCATCCCATTTGGGCTCATCTCTGTGGAACTGCTGGGAGTTTTTCAAAACATACTTTCTTTGGTCTTTCTAATGTTCCCTATCAGGTTCGCTAAAGGCTGGGATTTCAGTGAGAATCCTGCTCCTAGGAGACATGTGGGCTCAGTGCCAAGCCTTGAAAGTGCAGAAAATAGTGGGCAACTGCTCTTTTTTTAACTTTCCATGACAGCAGGGATCTTTCATCACCCTTTGTATTTCTGCCATGGCATTTTATAGCACCTGTGTCAGGCCCATTTCCATCTCGCACACCTTTGCTTTTGAGCACTTTGGTGTGCTATTCTGGAGCATTTAAATGGTGGGTGGCGAGTGTACTTTGTTTATCACCTGTTACAGGAGTTGTACTTCTTGCTACAACAGGTGAAACTTAAGAAATAGGACCAGAGTGTGGGCATGTTAATAGCTTGATGAACCTTTCTGTGGGTTCCATGGAGAATGGGGCACTATTTCACGTGACTAAGAACCAGAGGAACTGGTTTGGGAGAACTAACATGATATGTGCTGTTACTGCTTGACAAAATGTCCCCAGAAAGGTGCTCCAAAATTAGAAGAGTGTTGACGTCCACTCTGGAATGAACAGAAAAGCAGCTTGGCCCAGTAACTTGAGAGCCATAATAGGCACTTTCTGTACCTGGGTTTCCTGTAGATGTCCTGTAGATGTGCACCAAGTCCGCTGTGAAATACAAGGAATTTTGCAATGATTGTTCAGAATTTTTCAGGTTAACAGCATGGTTTGACTCTTTCCTTACGTATGTTTTTAGCATCTCTTTGAATTTTCAGGGATCCCCTAAATGCATCTTTAGTCCTTGAATGCTATGTTTTGTACCAGAGAAAAAAATCCTAATATAGCGCTCTGCAATGTACTTCCTAATGTGCATGTTGGTAACATGCAGTGGGATATGGATTATACATTTTTATGATATAGCACAAGGAAACACACTTCTGTAGTACAAAGTCTGTAAGCTCAGCCAGGGCATTGGTCAAGCTGACGACGCTTGCTCATTAAAAAGCTGTCATAATATACAAGTATGTTGCAAGCTTTATTGTTTGAATAGTGGCTTTTGGGAGCTATAGATTGGGAAGAGAGAGCTGAGTGACTCAGACCCTGCTGGTGCCACAGAGCTTTTTGCTTCTTAGAGCAAGGCAGTGTTTCAGATTTGGTCCTGTTTGCAGAGTAATCGTCCTTCAAAATGAAGAAAGAACTGCCAGCCCATTTGCAGAGTAATCGTTCTTCAAAATGAAGAAAGAATAGCCAACATGATGCCATCTACTAGGGATCCAACCCTTCACCTTCCTGGAGAAGGGATTTATCTCGTCATATGTTAGACTTTTACAGAAGGGACATCTACAGCAGATTTAGTGAGCCCAGTACTTGGAGATAAACAGGCCCTTTTTGCATGTAATTCATTTGATCTGTTTACTTCTGTCTTCTTTAAGTTGAGACAAACTCATGTCCTGGAAGTATCTGTGTTGGGATCATAAGGCCCAAACCAGGCCCAAATGCTACCATGATGGTATGTGGTGATCCAGGCTTGTCAGGAAACTCACTTTATGTCTCCTTCAAGGGAGCTCTGTGTCGTGTTGAAACATCTCAGCTGTGTTGGTCTTTGCTGTCTGCTGCACAATCCTCTTCTGCACACAACTTGTTTCTGTGCCTGGAGAGAGCCTTTTTCTGAATGAGAGAAGAACAGTTACGCCAAAGCAACTAGTTATTGGTCTTCCCACTTCTCATGCAGCAGTTGGTAGTGATCCTTTGGTAGGATCACTGCAAGCGTAGTCACAGAAACTGCTTTAAAAGCAGCTTGGTAGCTGCTTCAGCTTTCCAAGTCAGCTGGCAGTTGACTCAGGAAGCTGAAGCCAGCCAGCAGTGAGATGTCTTATACATCTCCAGAAACCACTGTGTATTTGCAGCAATTACCATAGTGATACAGCACTCTTTTGTCCATGGTCTCTGGTCAATAGAATAGGTCAAAATGTTGCCATTTATCCAAAAAATGAGATAAAACAATGACATTAGAGGAATAATGGGACTTGATGTGCATCCCATATGTCATGATTCTACTGGATTGTAAATAGCTTCTGTTATGTATGGCCTCGAAAAGAAAAAGTCCCACAATGGGTAGGATCTTTCTGGAGAAAGGACCATGATACCAGAATTATGTATGTTTCACAAAGAGTAAGTGCCCATGCTGGTGAAACATTGATATAGTAGCTGGCTGTGTAAAGAAAAGTAGCATGGATTGTTAATGTGTAATAGTTAGTGTTACTCAGTTTATTTGCAAGCAAAACTCCAATTCCCCTTCAGCGAACGCTGTGTAACACAGTGGGCTGCTGTGTTGTGTATTGTTTGAGCTTTTCAAGAAGGCCTTGAACTTGCAGCTATTGGCAAAGTTGGCATGTTTGAATCTGCCTGTGCGAGCTTTGAATTTATAGGAACTTTGTTGTCATTGCTATCAAAACTCATATTGTGATCAATGGAAACAACAGTGAGTCTTGATTTCTTAAGAGTAATTTCGTCTAAGGTAAGAAAGCACTGTAAGTTCATCTGTTCTGTAACACAGTCTATTCAGTTTCACATGATTCATATATATTTTCAACATGATGATTTTTGTTAGATTAAAGAATTTATGACTTCAGGGGTAACAGTTGCATGCCACAGGCATAGAACAGAACAAGCAAGCTATAGTGCCAAGTGTGAGGCCCCAGCAACGTTGGAGAGTTTATTAAATGGGACATGCCTAATTGATCGCAATTAGTGAAAGTAATACCTTCTCCCATCTTTTAACTAATTACTTTCCAATTTGACCTGAGAAATTCTTTCCAGTCGTAAATCTGCCAATCAATATGATTCTGTGCATGTAAGCCATAAATACAAACATAGTATCTAGGAACATTTTTCTCTATCTGTTCAGAACACAGATCTAGTTTGTTTGGTGCCTTCTTGTCAGTTATGGCAAGCCTTTAATTTTGGAAAAAACACCCTTCAAGCAGGCAAATGAACAAAAAATCCCAATCTCCAAACCCCAAGTCATCTCCATCTGGCCAATTGTGCATGAGAGGGAGAGGGAATCTTTTCTACCCTGTCTAGCTCTGAGGTTGAACTAAACCACATCTTTTTGGAAGGTATGCAGTATTGCCTTGAAACCTCCAGCCAATAGTGAGACCTCCACCTTCACTGATAATGTTTTAGCATTTAATTACCCTGTCTGTAAGAAAATTACATCTTGTTTCAAGGTTGAATTTGTCTAACTTCAACTTTCAGCCATTCAATCTTTTTCAAGCTTTTGTCAACAAGATTGAAAGGCTTTTATTAGGTATCTTTTCCAACAGTAAATACCTATATAAACTGATAGAGTCATTCTACAACTTACCTGAAGTTCTGCCTCTAAAAGCACTTCCTAACTCTTGGCCTCCCCACATCTCCCTGACAGAGCTTCCTTTCCTCTGTATGCTGCATGGTCAGAAACCAACACTGTCTTCTGGCAAGTGATGGGGAAAGGGGAAGAAATTATCTAAGAAAGAAAGAGGAGAGGTTAAAAAGGAATTTCTTGATGATTGATCACTGGTGTACTTGGAAGAGGCATTTTCTCTTGAAAAGGAAATCTTAGCTAAACATTCCCAGCCTACCCCCAAACAGGCTGTCAGCTCATTTCTACAATATCGATACTAAATGTTTGCAAAGCAATGCCCTGTCCTGGACCACACCTGACATAAATCAGGCAGGCTCCGGTGAGGTCAGTTTCTGCCTGTGGAGCTATCACACTTTATATCGTTTGAGGATGTAGAAGATGCTTTACAAAGAGGCACGCAGATGTTAAGGGACATTGGCTAAAGCAGTGATAATGTGTAGCATCCTGTGTGGTGCTCTGTGTCCTCAATTCTCTTACTCTCAGTAACGATCCAGGGCCCTCCAAACCTTGGGTGGGGAGTGGAGTCACAGTGAAATCATAGAAAATCCAACCACTTAATTTACCAAGTCCATATTAAACATAAAGGAACATTAAAAAATTCACTACCAATCTTCTGTTGAGATGTCTAGTTTCTCACCCTATCCATCCAGTTATCCATGTATTTAATTAGCACTTGACTTTTACATTATGAAAACATCAAGATATACCTGCCAGTCTAGGACATCACTAGATTAGACAAAAATGTAATGCAGTCCCCATCCCAGCAAGCTTATGGGACTGTAATATAAGCTATTTATAGCTGATCAGATCAAAGCATTTAGCGTAGAAGGAGTTAGGGATCCAAAATAAGAAGGTGAGTACAGCTCTTCCCAAGGAGGAATGACAATCAGAATTCAGCAGTTGGCCAGTGGAGTAGTTTCTGTGTGTACCCTACAGGGGTAAGTTCCACAGCAGTGATTTATTTCAAACATCTTCATTTTTTTTTCTCTCAGGATGAAGCAAATGTTTTAAATTACAGCTATAGCATGGAAGAGAGAATTTAACTAAAGCACAAATATGAGTCATGAAAATGTTCATGCCTTATTTTCAGGGTAATAACTAAACACCTGCTAAATTACATTTTAAAAAATTACCCAGTGTGTTTTATCCTTTTGTTTGTTATTTTCTCTCTTAAGCCCCACTCCCGATCCTTGATCTGCGTGGGAAGATTGTATCATCCAGGCAGAGGTCCCAAAACTCGGCAGAGCTCTGCCCATGTGGGGCTGATTACAGGACAAGGACAAGGACAGAAGTTTGTGCAACAGGGACAGCACTTCACAGGGCATTTAGGCGGAGCCCTGGCATAGCACCGAGTGCACCAGCACAACACGAGAGAAGAGATTATTACCCAGAAAAAACATAGACTTTTTTTGAAAGCTTGGGCAACAGAAGTAAGAAAAGTGACTCATCCGTGTTGATACTATCTAACCTTTACTTTCCCACATGTTGCTGTTTTCTTCTGATAGCAACTTTAGTGTAGTAAAAGTGTCTTGCTGAGGAGGAGAATGCTGAAGATGGGCATTATCTCCCCTGAGATGTGGAGTGCATATTCAGTTACTGAGCCTCTTGGGAACATGGTGGAGGGCTCATGCTCAGTTGTCTGTTTTGCTTTTTATGTTTTCTTTAGTTGTTTTTCATTCTGTCATTGAGTGGGCAGACAAGACTCTTGAACAATCTGTAATTACATAGTGTCACAGTTGATGAGGTTACAAAGGAGTAAATATGTAGTTGGTATTAGAGAGGATATTTTTAACAATACTCACTCTACATCTAATAGAGTGCATCTGTGTCCTCTGTGGGCACTCTGCCTTGGATAATATAAAAGGAGAGCAATGGGGAAGAGAGCAGCATAATAATATCTGCATAGTCTTCAGCGGAATCAGTTTCTGCAAATACACACTTGACATTTGAACTCTTTCATACCAGTGCTGCTCCTATTGATGCCAGTGGCATCTTTGCCCTTGAATAGGAATAGGATTGAATTCTGACTGTTGAATCTCTTATGACAAGAGAGGTGGAAGTTTCCCAGCATGATCTGATTGCCGTAGTCAAAGAGAAGAGTTTTATTAGACTATCGTGTCAGTAATTCTTGACCTGGGGTCATGACTATGTCTCAGGGAGGAACAACAACTCTCCCTTCTTTTTGGCTCACAAGGAGAGAACAACAATCTGATATATTTTTCTGTTGTAACATGGGTCACAGTGCAGAACAGAATAAAATAGTTTCATCAGCCTGCCTCTTCTGGGTTGTTACCTGTTGTGTTTCCACTTCTGCTAGCCAAATTTTGGCATCTCGGTGATACAGAACAGCCTGCTCTGGACAGTACCACATGTCTAAAGTCATGAAATCATATTGTATTTATACCACTCAGAGCTGAGGGAAATCACCTTTTAAAGAGTGAAGGGCCAATGTTATTTTATGATGGCAATGTGAAAAGATTTGTTTAAAAGGCTGGTGCTGATGTTTGATGTTTCTTGGCTGAACCAGTTACTAGACACTCTTGGTCATCTTAATTATTTGTACTCCAGCAACACCTATGAATTCATGTATCTTGTCTGAATCTATAGAGTGACATTACTTGGAAGTCCGTAATTTCCAGCTTTCAGGCGGGTGTGGGAATAGAAAGACTGATTTCCATGAAACAATGTCCGTTCACCTCAGCTGCTGCTCTGCTTGTGCAAGCTGAGGATGTGACTTGGGCTGTTGGGAACATCCCCCACGTCTCGGCTTCAATTTTCAAGGTATAGCAAGGATACCGATCTTCAGCAGCAAAATATCTCCCCATGCAGGTTACAATGAAATGACAGGACTCCCCTGTGTATGGGGTTATTATTCCCTGGCTTATAGCACAACAGTAAAGGAAAAAGCATTTTTAAAAATACCTTTAGGAAAATATGACAGAACTGAGAAAAGGCAACAGTAGGCTCAGTTTGCCAAAACCTGGACAGAAGTGCAAACCTGCACTATTCTCTAGTCGCTTGCTGAATTCCTGAAGAATTTACTAATAATTTGTTTTCGTTTCCCTTGCTGTGCTCTGTCTCTTTCTTCCTCAAATCCTGATGGCTTTCAGCATCTGACAATAGCACCACCTGCGCAATACAGGAGGAATGATGAAGAAATGAGGGGAGTGGTTAGATGATCTGCTTCTTGAGCAGGCTGCTAAGAGCCATCTTCTGTATGAATGAAAGAAGTCAGACGCAGTGTAGGAGAAATCCAAGAGAGCTTGCTTGCTCTTTCCCCCCTCTTTCCTCTCACCACAGGAGTGGACCGAACTGATCTCAGTCCCCTGGGTCTGTTGTGGTATGGAGGGATCATGCCTTCCCCCAGCATGAAGGGTTTTTTTTGACTTCTTTTTGTCTGCTATTTACTCTGTTTTCCCTGTCTTGAGGTTTTCCCTCTCTCATTTAAACAGTTTGCTCTGGTTTTGGCAACAAGGTGTGCAGGACACAGCAGAGCCAGGCCTGTCTTCATCTAAAAGGCAGAAAGAAAACAGTCCTTTTTCCTTTGGCTTTATCATATTTTGTGGGATCTCTGCCTGACCCGCAGTGTTCCTTTTCTCCGCCTCTGCCCCTCTTTTGGTCTGCCCACTCAGACATCTTTTGCTACTCTTTTCCCCCCTTGTCATGTAAAACCTCAACATCCAGGTAATGAATGCCATCTCACCTCTTTCTCTTTATTCATATTTCTGGGAGGTGAATGAACCTGCTCACAATGGAAGGAGGAGATAAGAAATCCACCCCCCGAAATATCACAGATACTTAAAATAATTTGGAGCAAAAATCCCTGCAGGTTTATTGAAAACACCCCCCCTCGACACACACAGATTTATTTATCTGCTTTACTGCATTTTGCTTACGTCAAGAGCTGGATTGCTCCTGTACAGCCCCCTCGCCAGGCAGATAATTGCTACATATTCTTTTGTATTGCTGCCACCACCTCCACCATCGGGCGCTTTCTCAAACAATCGCCTGCGCAGCCTCGGAGCAATCCATCTCTCTGCAGACAGTAGGATAACAGTGCTTTGATATTAGGGGTCTCCCAGGAGCAGGTGAGAGTCTTGCCTCTTTTCTTGAAAATCAAATGAAGTAAATACTGTGCATTTCTCCTTCCTTTTCCAGATCATTAGCAAAGATGTTAAATAAAACAGGGCTAGCTCTGTGACAGCTCCAGCCTCTTCTCGATGGTATCTCGTTGGCCGTCACTTCCACGCAGACACACCGACCTGATGCAGTGTCATTTATCATTACCTTTTGTTTACAGCCACTCAGCCAGTTGTCACTCTGTGTGACAATGCCCGTATTCAAGCCAATATGAATTTATTTCTCCAGAAAGACTTTCTGAGAGTAAAGCTTATGCCTCACTAAGCATCCAGCTATACTGTGTTACTGGCAAGACCTTTTCCTTCACCGTCACCCATTATATTTTTGATTAAACAAATCATAGCACAGCCTGGCCTTTCTGTTCTTGTTATTTACTGCTCAGGGTTTCTTCCACATGCTCATACTTATCTTTTCAGCTGGTTATTCATTAAATTCTATTGCTATGTGTTTAGGCAATAACAATTTTTAGGCTTTCTTTGATTTCCTCGAGCTGTCTTCAGCTCCTGAAGGCTGGTTTCCTTCTCAGCTCCCTGGATGTGGGACTGTCAGACTCATTGGCTGCAGGCAGCTGGAGACCCCTGCAGTGCCATGACTAACCATGGACTCCAGTTTTTGTCCTAGGAAAAGGATGCCTCTGACAAATATGACATCAGTATGTGTGAGGCAGGAGATAAACAACTTTGTGTAGGTCACGGTAGCCACAGCAGTGGGTCTTGTTTTTGAACTTCTTTCTTTTCTACCCTTTCCTTTTACCTCACTGCTCAGTGAAGCTGAGAGCAGAAAAGCCAGATGGAGGCGTGGCATCCCAGGGAGAGCTGGGCCACATCTGGTTATCCCTCCCCTCCCTGCACTGGTGTGGCAGTGTGCAGGTAACAGCATCTTTGCCACGGCTGTGGATGGAGGCAGGAGGACGTGCTCACCTATCGGGTTTGCTGAGTTGTCTCCTGGACAAGGGCAAAGATGGATGGAGAAAACCTGCAGGAACTTGTTGGCCATGATGCATGTCAGAAGTACATTCAGCAAAATAGTCTGCTATGCCCTGGACAAGGAGTAATGAGTCTCCTTTCACTTTTTTCCTATTAATACATTCATTGCCAAAGTAAATATTTAATTTGCCAGTACTAATGCACCCCAAGTACCATTCATTACATATGTATTCCCTCCCCTATTGTCTCCTACCCCAACAGCACAAAATATATAATTGCACAAAAAAGACTAGGGGACTATGGACATATCTTAAAAATCTTCTAATCTGTCTACAGCTTCAAAATTACAACAGGAACCAGATGCTGGGTCCAAAAGGCAGAATTGGAAGAACGATTTTATGTAACCAGGAAGATTCCATGATACTAAAGATATACTTCAAAACAAATTTTATCTCACAGATTTTTTTTTCCCTTAAATTCATAGAAACTATGCTTCTTTTTAATACTGTCAGGATGGTATACTTAATTTTTTTATTGAAAAGTGCATTTCAGTTAGAAATGACTGAAAATTTATTTCAACAAAATTTTAAATTCTTAACATCAAAAGGAAAATAAATTATATTGGTATATGAAACATTTTGTTTTACCTGATACCATAATTATAAAAATATTTCTCTCTTTGCTGATAACTAACAAACTAATTTGGAATGAGACACAGTTATTTCAATGACATTTTTCCAGAGCTACTAGTGAGATAACAATCCATTATCTGTAGAGCTCAGAGTAGACAGTCTAAATCATGACTGTTATGTTGAAAGCATCTTATGATCTTTAGATGGTAGATACTGTGCACTTACATATATCATATCATATCATGTATATATATATTTACATGTGTGTGTGTTTATATATATACACACATATATGAATGCGTGAGTGTATATCTGTAAACAACAAGTATATTGTGCCATAGCAATTTTGCCCTCAAATATAGTAGGTCTATATAGCTTATGGAGAGGCATGCAGTCTGCATTATTACAGATACTCTTTCTTTACAGCTCTGGCCCTGGTCCAAGTTTTCAGCACATACTTATGTTCGAATATATCAGTAATTGCACTAAGCCTTGCTTGAAAGTTTTCCTTAAGTCTTTCCCAAAAGTCTTCCTTGAATATATAGTAGGGGATTTTGTTACTAACCCTTTTAATAGTCCCGAATACTCCTCATTTTCTTCTGTTTTGGAAACCACCACGACGCGATGAGTGTGTATGCAACTTAGACTTGTGGGCTGTATGTGTTAAGTATTTGGATCCCAGTTTTTCTTTGGTTCCCCCAAACAGAGACACTTCTAAGAGCAGACAAAACAAGCAGGCCTGTAGCATACTCTATAAGACTCATGGTCCAGATGCCTTGGAGAGCAGATCTGCCACTGCTGCCAATGGTGTGTGGGGTGTAGAGGGCAGTAGCTACTCTTTGGGGCGTGAGAGAGACAGCACTTGGAGAAGGTGTGCTTGCTGCCATCTCTGGAAATATCAGGATTGGTAAATTCAGCTCTGAGCCTTCTGCTGTGGCCATGGATCCAGCAACTTGGCCCTGATCCTTCATCCTCAAGGCCAAATCTCAGTTTTGCCTTTCTCCTGAGTCAGATTGAGCCGCCTTTGCCTTTATGTATGGACAGTGTGCATTGAGAAGGAGGGGCAGCAAGACGGTGCTTAACATGAGCACTCCGTGGGGACGCAGGTGCCACCTCATTCTGTAGGTGACTGGAAAGCCAGAGAAAACAAGCAGATCAGCCTTTGGCTGCACAGAGCTACAGATCAGGTCCCTAGTGCCCAGTTCCCCACTGATGGACAGGAACGCGTTGCGGAGGCAGTGTAGCATAGCTTGTTTAATGCTGCATTATGTTAATGCATACCGGCGAGCCATTAACATGGGAATCTTAGATTTAAAATATAACAAACGGCACAATTCAATGTTTTGTAGCAGTGTGTACTCCGGAGTCATAAACACATAATTTTTTTGACCAAGTTTCAGCCTAAAGCAAATTTTCTCAGCTAAGTAGCTCCCTAATCTATCTATCCGCAAATATATATATTTCTTTTTAATAAAATTTGTTAATATTTACCAGACACATAATGGCACTGTTATTTTTACCCAGGGTGCATGCTTTACCTATTAAATGTTATAAAACCTTTCTAAAACCAAATTAAGGAAAAACATTAACATCAATCCATTGAATTCAGGTGCTATTTGAAAAATGTAGATGTTTTCAAACACTAGAGTGAATGGAAAAATATTGCTGCCTTGACTGTCAGATTACATTTCTTTCCTATTGAAGATAAGTGGGTTAAATTAAGTGATTAATTAACTATGCATCTGCACAATTAGGTGGGCATTTTTATTCTGTTTAACTTATATATTTATTTCTTGCTTGGGAAGAAAGGAACCGTAACAAGACAAAGGGAAGAACATCTACCAGAATTAGAGATTCCCAATAGCACTGTTGTAGTATGGATTTTACTATCATTTCCATTGTAGCCTTGTGAATTCATTGGGTTTAGAACTCAGGCATGAAAATTTGTTCCACGGTGAAATTTCTCAGTTAGACGAAATTTTGCCAGACTTTATTTACTGTTGTTTTTAGACTAGAAAAGCTGTAAGAGCATCTAACAAAAATAACCACCTTGGTTGCAGGTTTTCTGAGTTTCTTCTTGTCACGAGCTGACTTGTCCCATCTGTCATTGAGGTGCCGTTTCCAAAAGCAGCTCCTGAGCTGCTTCCTGGGTGTTTGTCTGTGGTGGGCATGAGGGAGAAGACAGGCAGATCTTACTTTGCCACTTTGCTGCTCAGATGCCCAAGCCAGTCTGGGGCAAAAGCAGCAGCTACAAGTTTAGTTTCCTCAATGCCCCTTACAAAGTGCATGTGGATGCCCGTAAACCTTCAGACGAAGAAGGGCACCTATGGCTTCTCCTCTTGGGGTAAAACTCTCTCCTTCCATCCCTTGCATTGACGCCCAGAACTGCAGCTAGGTGCAGCCTTGTGATGGATTTCTGGTAAAATTCCTCCCACACGGTGAAAACAGAAGTGCTTTTCAGCTCTGCCGTTTGCCAAACTTCCTTTCCGAGATGGTTTTTATCTCAGTCCTTGCCAGAATGCGGATCACTGGCTGGTACAAATGCTGTAAATGGACTAATGTGGGCCCAGCAAGCACTGGTCCCACTGCTTTGAGTTGTGCCTTTGAAAATAATGAGCTGGATTGTCAGAGCCCTCGGTCAGCAAGGCGAGAGAATGAGAACCCCGCTGCTCCCCTGCTCAGTTTGCAACTCCAGCTGCCAGCGGTGGCAACTATTCAACTGACATTCCCTCCAGTGAGAAAGGTCTTTGGCAACAGGGAAATGTTGGGATTTTTTTTTTCCCCTCCCCTGTAACTTTTCTTTTTTGGCATCAGCTGCCTTGTGTCCTCATACAAAAGTTCCTTTCTTTTTCTTTTTCTTTTTCTTTTTCTTTTTCTTTTTCTTTTTCTTTTTCTTTTTCTTTTTCTTTTTCTTTTTCTTTTTCTTTTTCTTTTTCTTTTTCTTTTTCTTTTTCTTTTTCTTTTTCTTTTTCTTTTTCTTTTTCTTTTTCTTTTTCTTTTTCTTTTTCTTTTTCTTTTTTTCTTTTCTGACATTTTGATTCTGCTTTAATTAACCACTTTGGAAGCAGCATGACTCTGTTTTGGAATGAGTTGCAATGGTACAAGTTTTGTGTGGAGGCATCTCTATTTCAGAGTGACTGCATCCCTTCTGACAGTCCTCCCACAGCTAGCCCACCTTGCCTTGCTTCAGGCCTCCATCAGTCTGGGGTTTTTTACCTGCATGAACCCTACTGCTCTACAAGCATCCTGAGCAGATGTCACAGGGCAGTTTATGCGCCCAGAGGCAACCGCTTTCGTTCCTTTGCTTTTCTGATTGCTTGACACCCCTCTTGCTCCTTTCCCCCATCCTCCCTTCTTCCACTCAATTACTGACCCAGTGGGGATGCTGTGCCCCAGGATTTCTCCGGGCTATTTTCTCTCCTAGAGGAAGAGCATGTCCAGCCCTCACTGAATTAGTCACTGCTTTGCCGTGACCTACCAGTGTCTGGGGCAGAGCGTGCAGGAGGAAAGCAATTGTGGGCACACGGGCCAGCACCCTACTACATCCAAGGAACATCGGTGGCATTACTGCAATACAAGGGTGCTCTCTTACTGCTCCCTCTAGCTAAACTTCTGCACCTGATTTTGCAAAATTATAAGTAGGTATAAATAGTGGTCGTTAGAAGATCAGTGATTCCTTTTTTCACTGTTTCCCTTCAAACCCACCCCCGTCCTGCCCTGCTCATATGGTGCTCCTACAGTTTTATACTTTTAACAGCTTTGTTTTAAGTGTCTAATTTTGCAATAATTGGCCAAATAGCCCACCTTTCCCACATGTTCATGTGCTTTAACTTTCTCTGTCTTGCCTGTTTAATCACTCTTCTCCTTTTCTCCTCTCTCCCCTCTCCACCGAGCATGGTAGGCATTAAAGTATCAGTTTTTTGCACGGCGTGTTTACCAGGGTACAAAAATCTTGGTTCAAAAAACCACGAGTGAACACTCTCTTAGGTTTTTTAACTACATTTATAGTAGAGGAAGTAAATTGCCAAAATTAAACCATGACAGCATTACAGAAATCCTTGGAGACGATAAGGCAGAAATTCCCAGACGTCCTCTCTTGCAACTCTACTTCCAAGCCCATGAGCTCATCCCCACCAGCATTTCCTGCTTGGGGTGCATGCCTCAGCCTGGAAAGCACCATCAGAAGGAATTCTTGGCTAGTTTTAGTCAGATCCTTGGAATTTTTAACAATTCAGACTCAAATCTATTATTATAAAGTCTAGTCATTTGGAAGTACGCTTTTAGGATTGAAAAACACATGGGAGAGGATTTAAACAAAGATAATTAGTGCTCAGTTTCAGTGCCTGGATTACAGAATAATACACAGCCTCCTCGTGGGGCTGTGTTCATTCAGTGTTTCCTTCCTACCCCAGCAAGGCCTTTCCGAGCACTAGTCTGGTAAACCAGCATGGCTCCATTTCCTGGTCTTTTAGAGCCTTTAAAAGCAATATATATCTCTGTGTTGCAGCCCAACATTTCAAGAAAGCATCCACTTAAAGGAAGGAAGTCCATGGAGGTTAAGAAATAATTAAAAATCTGAGCAGAACTATTATAATTACAAATATTTTTACCCTGTGCTGTTGGTTAGTGGATTGAAAATTGAGCCCATTTGGATGAATTAAATGAAATGCAGGAGGAAGACTGTGGGGAAGTGATTAGCTGGTCCCTGTGTCCTGGAAGTCCTGTAGTGCACTACTAGGAAATCCATAGCATCCCCAAAGCCATCTCTCTTTTATGAGAGAGAGAAGAGAAGCAGTTTAATTCCAGGAAAAGAAGTGCAGGAAATATTTCTTCTTTGAGCAAGCAAAGAGAGGAGGGAAGCTGTGATCAGACCCTGCTCTGCCTCTGCTGCAGGGCAGCTATGAGCCGTTGCCTGTTCAGGGCAGACAGTGAAATCGCAACCCTAACAGCTATGTTTAGTGGTGGGTATTTTCAGAATCAGGATTTTGTGTTGTAATCCACGTCACACAGCACCTGACTGGCAGATGTCTGGATACACAACGAGGCTCGGAGGAATTGGTGGCTTGGAAGTGCTAGAGGTTTTTTTGACGTGACTATTTTGATCATATTGTCTTTATTTTGAAAGCGAATTTCTAACTACTCTCACAGTTCTGGGTCAGCAAAAAGCCAGAACTCATATAAAAACAATCTAACTTTTAAAGTTGTCAAAATGGTAAGATCTTTAAAAATCTGTCAGGTCATTAATGTATAATAACCCCATGCCAACTTGCCTTGAAATCATTTAGTAGGTAAGATCTCATTTTGCTGATAACTAAATGAATTTTAGAACATTCAAAGTGGTTTGTTTTTTTGTGTGTGTTTTTTTTTTTTAATCTTGTTTTCATTTATGATTGCTTGTAACTGTTTATATCCATTTAATAACTAAAAAAGCATGTCCACAATCTGTCCCTGGCTGAATTCCTCTGACTAGCTCACTCCTTCAGAGCGTATTGGCCTAGCTTGTTGGTTCAGTGATCAGCATGAGTTTTGAATCAATGTAGCACAGGAGAGGGTTTACATTACTGCTGCCACAAAATGTAATCAACTGCCTAGCATATTTGTCTGAAGAATTATTAAAGCATAGAATGCAAAGTGGCAGAAATAGAAGTATAATTCTGCTAAAATCATCAAAGGATGCAATAACCGAGTTAGAAAATGCAGTGACAGATCTAATTAACGAACTAAATTACAATTCAGTCCAAAAATAATTGTCATTAGAAGTAAAATCACATTTCTGTCTGAAGCGTCTCAGCATGTTTGCCATAGTGATTGGTAAAACTAGAAAGAAACCCACTCTCATTATTTTTTTAATGCAATTATTACACACAAAAATCAGTCATGAAATCGAATATGCCAGTTTAGCAAACCATTCTCAGCTAAGAGCCTTCCCTCTCACACCGCACTGGAGAGGTTTAAGCTGGGGGCTGCTGGCTTACAATACTCTCCTTTTGTGCTCATGTTGGAGTCAACGTTATTTTCGGACTGACTCCTTCCTCCCGAAGACTTCTTCATTTTCTGAATTAAAACAACAGACCATTTAATTTTACTATTGACCTAATTGCGCATCTGAATCAGTTGGAAGCTATCTAACAAAAGGAAAAGACTAATAGGACATGTGCCAACTGCAGTTTAAGTTGGGCTGCTTTTAAAATAAGCTGAAGAGCTTTTGTATTAAGCTCTAACAATGGGTAATACAGCCGCCGAGCTGATTGCTTAAGCAACTTCTGGATATATTCACACAACAAATTTGAATTCTAAGTATTTTGCATACTGTTTCCACCTATATAATTGTCCGCTGGCCCTTATCATTATTTATTATGCAAAACTGATTTTTTTTTTTTGAAGCGTGAAGAATGAAGTAATTTAGTATGCAAACAGTTAAAACTCTCATGTGGATTCCGATTTCGTATGTGTTGATAAATTCACTTACGATGACTGACAGTGTGAGATTTTTTGGGGTCATAACGGTCACTCTTTCCATGACACTGATGAAAATGATAAACTAAATGCCAGAAGTGTCCCTGGCGCATCATAGGATGAAATGTATAAAATGTCAGTGTCTAGCCGGTGTCTATTAATAACTAAATATGATTGCGTGTAATGAGCAGAGATTTTCATGTTGATTGAAGTATGATTTCTTTTGATCTTCCAGATGTTGCTGCTTAGAAATTCATATTGCTCTTTTGCTGCTAAATGCATAATGACCTTTTAAAACCTTTTAACTGTTAAAAACCCTATTATTTTCAACAACGAAGTCAAGCTTCCAGATTTTTTATGTTGATTGGAAGTTCCTCTCTCTTCCCATCCTCACCTTCCCTTTTGCTTTCTCTGTTCTCTCTCATTTTTCTATACTTTTTTCCCTCTAATACATTTCTCTAGCAAAGCTTCTGACAATGCACTGACTCCTGTGCTCAGAGGGACAGACGGCATAAATCGGCTGGACCCTGTCCCCACTTGTGCCACTGCTACTCCCTTACAGTCCCGAGGAGTTTCCCAGCATTGCTGGGAAATTTGGCCCGAGCAAACGTTTCATGCAAATACCCTAGTCACCTCACTGTGGAGGTAGAAAAGAAACAAAGGCAGGTGTCAGAAATAAAGAATCGTGTAGTCGATGTTGATAGCGGAGTGATCTGCTCTGAAGAAAGCAGTCGCAGAGCATTGTAAGCTTTCTGCATGAATAATGCATTTGTGTCGCTCATTTTTGGGCTTAGTCACACCCTGCCTTCCACATTTGGCCCCTTTATGGTTGCACCTGTGCATGAATGGTGACTGCCTGAGAGCGTGCAGGAATAAAACGAGTCCCGGAGTAAAGGCAGCAGCAGCAGTGTAAGCTTCCATTCATTATTCAGCTTTTGTGCCAGTCCTGGGTTAGCAGAAGGCTGTCTCTGGCCTGTGTGACTCAGCCATGTTAATGCGGAGAGCGGCTTCCACACCATGAAGCTGTTTTAAGCTCTTAACTGATTTGGTTAGTGGCCACTGTATGAAGACAGCAAAGAAGGGCATCTCTACTCCTGGCATTTTTGGCACTGTGAGGTTTAGGATGCTCCAAGACCTCTGAACGGGCCTCACAGTGCCCAGGTTTCTTCCTCATCACTGCACAATGCCAGCATCACTCACACTCAAAAGGGCCTTGGGAGACCACCTACTCCAAACCCCCACTCCAAGCAGGGCCAGAACTGGCTTGAGACCTATTTTGCCCAACCCATTTAAAGTATTTTGGATGGGCTTGGAAGGAGAACTGCATCTGGCATGCTATGCTTGGTATGGTGTATACTCCATGTATTAAGGGCCAAAATCTCTTCATAGTCCCATTCCGAGCAAATGCAGTATCTTCAAGCAGTACTCCTGTAAATTAGCACGAGGATGAATCTGCTTGGAACAGTTTGACCAATTTACTGTAAAAGCCTTGTCCTATCTAGTTGCTTCCCAACCATCCTTTGGGCCCACTGCCATTCAGCCTAGGAATCGGTTCAGTGCTTCTCATTGCCTGGATGCTGGTAAACGATGGGAGGTTGCCAAGGGCAAGGCTGAAGCACAGGGCCATGCTGAGGTGTTTTGTGGCCTCTAAAATGGGGACAGGGCTCATGGATCTGTTTTAGCTATTGTGTAACAACAGGAAAATGGACCACTTCTGCACAGGCAGTACGTAGATGGAAAAGACAATAAAGACAGCAAAGCAAAGCATCTAGCAAAACAAATCTCATGTCACAAAGTTTTTTACGCCTTCATCTATTCCTGGAAATGTTCAACATAACACAAATTATTCTGGTTTTAATTACAGGCTCTGTAACATGCCACACAAAGCCAAACTCAAGAAGATCCTAGAACTTTGGAGGACCAGGCCAGGTCTACCATGGCACAGGTGAAGAGTGGCACTGGTGGTTGCTGTTCCAGATTTTTTGTGTTTGCAGGCAAAAAAATGCTGTCCACTGTATGGCATCTTTGCAATGTCTTTGTGAAAATGGCTGCATCTTTTACTGACTTCCCTGTGGATCTCTTTGTCACTAATGCAATAGTGACAGTCCTGGGGCCCTATTGCTCTCAGCTACCTCTGGTTCCTGTGCAACGTACTGTGTCATTCATTATATATGCTGGTCCCATCTGGTCTGACAAGCCTTCTCCATCCTCAGAAGCGATTACAAATAATAATGATAACAAAACCCAGAGAATTTTTGCTTTATTTTGAAAATGATTGTTTTGTGTTGCATGAGGGCGCTTCCCGCCTATCTCCGGGGTCACCTGGCAACCATTTCCTAGCCTCCTGCTATCAGATCCATATCAAGCAAGGGCATCTGGAAGCTCATTTGGGATGGGAGCTGCTCCCTTTCACCATCCCTGCTGGCCTCCTATGGGCAGAGGTGAGGAGAGTGTGCTTGCGATGGATTCACGACCATTACTCTGATAGAGGCTATTTAAACATGTTGTAGCAGTTTCATTTGTGTGCTGCCAAAATATTAAAAGAAAAGCTGATGCTAATATAGTATCAACCACCAACACTGCATAATTAAGCATGTATTCTTTGCAGTTGATGTTTGTCTGTTTAATAGAATTAAGGATAATTAAGAGAAAACAGTGAGAAGATATCACTGCACAGTATAACAATCTACCAAAGCAAGTGAAACAGTGAAAGCAATGTCTCTGAGTAGAATTGCTCACCCTGTGTGGTTTTTTGCTCCTTTGTTTATTTAATGGGTCACTTAATAACAAAAATTATATATTTGTATATGTACACACATACATATATGTGTATGTATATATATGGATTAAGTGAAAAAGTGATAGAACATGGCTGGGGCACATTAAGATTTTAAAAGCTCTGTTTAAAGGGCACACTCAAATTTTGAGATAGTAGAAGCATTTGCCACATAGGGCTAAGATGGGTACGTCCCAGCTCTCCCTCATCCAGCATCCTTTCCTTTTGTTTACACTGCATTACCCTGTGACTGTCCCTGTCTCATCACATTCCCCGCTCTCCTCACCCTGAAGCTAACATCTCCGAATTGGCTGGAGTAAGTCCAAAGGACATTAAACACTGTTTTGGCCACTGGGTTTTGCTACAGGAGTGAAAGTTGATGAATGGCTTGTGCTAATCCATACCTTGGTAAAAGCATCTTCTTTTGATGCTAAGCCTCCTCCCTGGCTGTGGTGTTTCAGATAGAAATCACCTTCCTGTTGGTGGGTATCTCTTTGCTTTAAGGGTCTGTTCCTTTAATCAAAATCAGTAGGAACAGCAGAGGGAATGTGGCTAAGGATGTATTTACTTGAAACATCCAGAGCTCTGAATATATCACCAACATGGGCCAGAATGGCCTGAGGAACATCTGTGCTTCAGCTTTGTTCAACAAAGACAAATATGTCTCACTCAGTGCTTCGCTCTTATATAAGTTTCCATATCGGCAGAAATAATTCAATGTATCTTGGTAATTCTGTTAAGGCAAGCTTACCAGTTCCCCCACCTCAGATTCAATAGTAATTGGGTTGATATTACCTGCAGGTATTTTTGTAAGAAGATGCTGTTAATGTCACTACTCCAGAAGCTTTATCAATACATTAATTGGTGCTAGAAAGTTGACAGCCTGCCCTTATGAGTGCTTGGCTTTGAGCAACCTGAAACTTAAATTATCATTTGAAATTATTTTTGTTTTGGAAGATAATGCACTACAGAGGGACAGTAAGAAGCAGCATCCTTAGATGACACCCGCGTCTGATGAATGGATACCTAATGCAATCACTATTTTTATTTGTTCCTGTAGCGAAGGCACACCCAGGGGCTTTGGTGAGGATTAGGGCCTCTGTGCTCAGTACCATGTACAAACAGCTTGCAATCGAATGTGGATTCATATATAAGAAAATGAAACCAGCCATTCCCCTTTCAGAAAAATTGAATTCCCTTCCCAACAGGTCGATAATGTGAGCTTCAGTGTGGTGGTTGAAAAGGATAGCTGCCATGGTGCGCAGTGGAGCTTCCTTAGGAAGGTCCCAGATCTCCATAAAGCTCCAGCAAGATGATTCTCTGCACTAACACGGAGCTTTTGGGAAAAATCGGGGTCCAAGATAGAAACTTACCCCTCTGTCTTCATTCCTCCAGGGCTGCCTTTACAGACAGGCACAGTTGGTGGTTCCCTGCAGTAGCAGGGACTGGCAGGGTGCCTTCCTGGGACAAGGCATGTGGCATAGCACTGCCCCGGTCCCCAGTCTGGCCAGTCTCTATCTGCACAGCCACTGGCAGAGACTGGAGGAGACAACGATTACTATTCCAGGGGTCAGCTCCTCAGCAACAAGTCAAGAAGCAAGCCCAGTTCTCCTTCCCAGGCCTGTCCTTCCCTCTCTTACCTGATCCAGTATCTCCGGTTCCCCACTCACAAAGCATTCAGGCAGATGGCCCCATAGCCCAGAGAGAACTTAGGAAAGCAATCTTCCCCATAACTGGCATCTCCCAGCTTTTCCTACACTCTTCTCTTTGCTTTTGCAGAACTGAATTTTACCAACCTTGAGCTGGTGTTCTCTTAAGCTCTGCTGAGAGCTGGTCCTGAAAGGCACCTTTCTGCCTGGATTTTGCAGAGCTCTCTGAGATCTGATCCTCTCTGGGATCTGATCGTCCTGGCACTGCACAAAAAAGACCTGATGGGTTACCACAAAGGGGTAATGAGGACTACTGCCAGCAGCTTGAACCCAGTTGGTCTAATGTGCATGCCTGGCAGAAATTTTAAGTGCCTGGGAAGAAGGAAACAGAGGTGGATACAGCTACCTAAATCTCTTTGCCAATCAATGCAAAGGCATAAGAAACTACAAAGACTTGCAGAGGTTGCTCCTGCCTCTCTCCCCTGTGACCCGAAAGGAAAGTAGAGGGGAACCACTGGAAATGTCAGTTGTCTTCATGCCTTTGAAATCTGCTTCAGCACCCTTTCCTAAAGCAGGATTCTAGTGCTGGATGGTGCCATTTCTTATGTTGTGAACTATGTGGCAGTATTTAGAGCACTGACTCGGGATGGATAATGTCTAGCTCTCAGCTTTCCTCCAATGGAGGTAGAAACATTCTCCCATTTCCCAGATCTCCAGGGTGCCCTGATAACAAACCACCCTGTGCCCTGGCTGAGAGCAGTTGCCAACTCGTCTTTGCAAGCCAAACCGTGGCACAGCCAGGCTGTCAAGAGTCCCATGGAAGAGACAGCAAGCGGGAGGGAACCAAGCAGCAGCCAGGCACTCATCGGGCATCCAAGAGCAGTGCTGGCTTTTGTCTGCCTTTCTACTGGTTTTTGTCAGGGAAGCAGAGACCCCACAGGATGCTGCAGACATAACAGCCACAGGGAAATGACTGCACCACCTTGGTGGTATCAGAAGTCCTGACTCGTCTCCTGGAAACTGAAGCAGGGTGTAGGTGCCTGTTTGCCCACACTTTGATTGCTTTAGGATTGGTAGCCCCAACCACACCACCTGCACCAGCAACTGCAGCAAAGAGCCTGGGCAACGTTCAGGCTGAAGCTGCATGGATTTAGCTGTCAACGTCCAAATACGCGATTGTTGAAAAGGAACAGTTTTGACAAACCGGACCAATGTCTGATATTTGTAAACCAGAGTGTGTCTGTGTTCATATTTATTCACACCATTCTCCAGTGTTCCAGTTCCGAGATTGGTGTGAGGATAGCTCCTCGGAAATTAATAACTGTTAGAGCTCTGTGGCTCAGTGAATTGTTTACTTCCTTACATCATTAATACTATCCTTGTAGGGAGAAGGAGCGTTGAAAATAATAAACACTCTTTTCTTCATTAATATTCTGAAGACTATGGGAGCAAAGGCAAGACACGATTGCTAGCTACTGTAGGGTCTCGAAATACACAGCTTCTGGCTGGTGCTTCAGTCCACGCTCAGATCTTTTCTGGTCACCGTAATAAAAAAGTGGTATCATTAAACAGGCCCAAGTTTGCATCTTTTCTGGCATACTGTCTCTCCTGTTGCCTGTCTCTCTGTACATGTATTGCATATACATCACTTAGAGAATATGCTGGATTTTACAGGCTGGACGTGGGTATCACAGCTGCGTCTGCCTGGGAAATCACCCCCAAGGACTGGTCGGTGGTGGGGCTGATGGTTCAGTAGGTGGCACTATTTCCTCTTGATTTAGGACCAAACCCGGGTCCTAGCACGATGTGTAGGGAGCTGTAAGGCCGAGGTGCCCTGTTTAACTCCGTTATCGGGGCTGGTTGTTTCTGCTGCGTTTCTGGCCTCGGGTGGGAGGAGGACTGACCCTGGCATCGCAGTTAAAATTCATTTGTGTAATTTCATTCTGATTCTATAAAACACTTTTTCACATTCAACTGATACTGTATTGTTTTTCACTTTCCAGACTAAAAACTGCCGTCTGGTATTCAATATGTTGTAGTAACTCTTAAATCAGTTATTACTGTCTACCACAGAGATGGCTGCATTCCTACAGTAGAAACGTGTCCCTATACATTCTTCCCTTCACAATGTTGAATCTTAATTAATCGCCACTTATAAAGTGCTTTGAGATCCCTAGAGGAAAAAAAAAAGTATGAAAGTGCAAAGTATTGTTAATTGTTATTTTAGTACTTTAAAAGAGTGAACCTGGCCCTGAAAACTAGCCACAAAAATGCACTAATTCCAAATTCTGCATGAGAAAACTCGAGGCCGCAAAGGAATTCGAAAGGTTCCTAATTAGGCAGAATTCACAAGGCAAACAAAAACTGGAAGACAAAGGTTAAACAAAAGAGGCAAGAATATATTTCATAGGAATCCGAAAGACAAAAAGAGAAATGCAGTGACAGATACTTGGTCTAGACCACCAACTGGGTGCCAATCCAGCCGGGGAGATACCCGCACCTCAGCATGTGCTGCACTGGTAAAGGTACTGGGCAAACCTATGCCTGAGGGAGCTGAAGCAACTTCCTTGGAGTGACACCAGGGATCCACTTGGCTCCTTTTGTTTAGTTGGTATCACAAGAGCAGAGACGGGGAGTTAGACTGACACTGATAACTGCCTGCCATAGGGTCAGGGGAGAGAGTGATCATTTGTGTGCTGCTGGCGCTGCCCCACAGCCTTTGGATCTTGTGGTTTGTTTCCCTCGTATTATTATTCTTACTATAGTTAGAAAATTCTGGACAAAAGGAGCAAGTGGTGAAAAATACTAATTTAGAATCAAAAACGAGCAACAGCCTTGGGGCTGGATTTACAAGGCCAGCTCAGGATACTAACAACCATTCTATGTTCTAAGTCCAAATGTAAATTTTCTAACTCTCTCCCCTCACAGGAAACATTTAATTCCCTAAATACCAAAGTTTCTGCTGGTAGAGTTTGCCAGGTGCCATGGCACTGGGCTCATATAGATAGACCTTAACCTGCAATTTGATGACTCTCGGTTCCTTGACATCTGTTTCACTGGTGAATTGTTGCTCTTTCCCAGAGCAGGGGATGCTGCAGCCACACTTGGAGCCTTCTTTCCCCTCATCTCCTTGCATTGTCTCACAAAACACAACCAAACACTCCTCCCTGCTACACAGCCTTTTGCCAAGTCTTCTTCTGATAATCCTTGAGATTAAATCCCTACACTTCCTGTTTTGGGACAGAAACACGCAGCCAGGTCTCCCATCTTTCAGGAGAGTTTCTACCAGTGGGGTACTGAATGAGATAGGGTGAAGCTGGCTCAGTCAGCTGTAACAGTTATTTCCATTTTCATAGGAGGCCTTTGCATTTGCAACTCAGTATTCACAGACTAAGGAGCCCAGCCCTGCTTCTCCCCCAGTGCAGGTAAGGATCCAGCCCCCAGGGCTGCAGAATCAATTCTTTACGGCTCCTTGTTCCCTGTGACTTAATGAATATTTATGTCTTTATTGCAGCATGGAATAGCTCAGGTCCCATGAGCACAGCAAGCAGGGGAATGTTTGATTTGTGAGCCTGAGATAGGGAGCAGCAGTAGCTGAAATTCAGGTGCCAAGGGGATTTCTGTAGTGGAGGGGAGAACCCTGGTATCTGTGCAATTTAGGCACCGAGGGGGTCTGGAGGATAGCTAGTTTGGAAGTTAGCACATAGAACAGCAGTTAGACACCTCCAACACCCCAGCAAATCTAGTTCCAGATGTTCCAGGACAGTATGCAATTCATATTCACATATTTTGATTATTGAAAAAGGTTTTTACCTTCCCTGAAAATTATGCGTAAAGGCTCTAATTCTAGGTGCTGCAGCAATATAACTCGTGATAAGTATCCCTGAAGCTGATCAGCAAAACAGCACTTCACATTTGCTTCTCTGAGAATGGGATTTGTTCTTTACTTAACCAGATAATAGTGTTGTCATCAGACTAATCCATATGCCTGCAGAAGAAAGTATCTCTCTTGTTTTACTGTTGCCGTAACATTTCCTCTTTGGACATTCACTGCGTACCTAAAGGCTCCACAATTTACACAGAAAATAAAGAGCTCGTCTTCCCTTGCTACTCTTCGGCTGAATTTACTGGTGCTCAGGATGCAATAGTCAGCGTTTATTTTCTTGGTGTAAGATACAGCAGATAAGAGTTAATTAACATCCTTAACAAAATATCACAAATACTGTATGGAAGCATACAAGATTTACCTTTTGGGCTGGATCTTTGCTTAGTGCATGCATGGCTTTTAATGTTAAATGTTCTCAAGAAGTTGTTAAGACCAGAGTCTATTTTCCTTTTGAGCCCCCAGTAAGTGACAGCCCGGGTACTTCTTAGGATAAGGTTTTGTGAGACAGCTCAGCCTTACAGCTCATAGTCTGTGAAAATTTAGTCTCCTCGCTATGGCTCCTGTGGTCTTAACTGTTCCTCTTGCATTCACTCCACCCTTTGGACCTCTTAGCAACCAGTCTGTATCTTTAAAGAGGTAAAAGAGCAGTGTGGAGAAAGAAAAGAAGAAACAAAAGTTTAGTGACCTGATCTGTCTCACTGCATTCCCAGCTGAAGCAATGCGAGTGGCACGATGAGGCAGCGCTGCCAGCAGTGGGGGAGGCGCAGGGGTGGGGGCTGCCCCCCCAGAGAAGTGAGCCGTGAGCTTGCCCCGTCTGCCTGTGAAACTACACCCTCAGAGGTGAGTAGGTGTCATTCCTCTGTGTGACCCACCCCACAACTCTTCCAGCAGAGCTCCCATATCCAGCAACGATGCAGCAAACTAGACCCAAATACCTAAATTAGAGCATGCCACCATTGCACATACCGCAAACCAATCTGGGAGAGAGGAAAGAAAGGACCTAAGAAGTGATGCTGACTGTGGCAGGAGAAAATGGACTGCTTTCCTTCTGTGTTTGAGCCTAATTATTGTACTGAGAGTGTGTCTTCACTGGTGTCTTGGAGCTTTAGGGCTGTGTGCTGAAAGCAGGATAAGTGCCAGCAGCTGAGGAACAGGGTACTCGGTATGGGAACAACAAAAACATCTTCATGAAGGCAGTGACCTGCAGGACTCTAATTAGCTCTGGTAGCAGCAGGACCCAGCTGTGATGCTGAACACAGATCTGAAGCTTGAAGAGACTCTGGCCAGCCACAAGCAGGCTCCGTAACTGTGCCAGAAAGGAAGGGAACAGAGGAAACTTCTGCCATGGTGACATGAAAGAGAGCTCAAAAGGTGTCTCGGGCTCTTGTGCCAGCTGGCTGAGTGGCTGCAGAGCCTAGGTATAGAGACTAATTTCTGGGAAATGTAAAGACATCTATGTTTAATATTACAGCTTGTGACTCATTTTCTCTATTTTCTGCCCCAACCGCGTAACTAAACACAGAGGCTCCAATCTTCTTTCCTATGACCTTCAATCATCTGTTGGAAAGTCACGTCATTAGGATGAAATTGGAAGAGTTTATTTCAGAAATTTCACTAACTGAGATGAAGAAACTTCTATGCTGCATTTGCTCATCTCTCCTTGAAGACCAAAGATGAGGTGGGTCACCCAAAAGGCAGATTTTTCCATCATTCTGACCTTACAGTACAGTCTCCATATTTTCTTGAATGCAGGAAGCCTATAATCTTGCCCTTGTCATGTTTTCACAGATCTGGGCCTCTTTTCATCATATTCCTCTAGGCAACTCCTGATCTATTTTCTACTTGACCCCATAGTTTTGATTTGCATGGTAGGTTGCCTATTCTTTTGCTTTTGCACATTTCTTTTATTTAACAAAGAATTCCATCCTAATCCCTTGAATTTTTCCATGATTCTGCCTTTAATCCCTCAAAAAAAATAGAGGGTACAAAATGTACAGACTCTCCCAGAACCCAGAGAAATGAGTATCACGAGGAACATCAGTGCTAAGTACTGTTGTTTACCCAGGCACTCCAAATGCATTAATAGGTTACAAAATGGAGATGAGTTTAGGTTAAACAGACAGGTTTGTCACCTTGCAGATGACAGGCCTTTAGACTCACAAGGTAAATAAGACAATTCAAGCGTGGCTTTACCACTCAACATACTTTTCCTTATGTTCTTACAAAAGCTTGAGCAATTGTGTATTAATGTAAAAGGCACTTTCCTTCCTGTGATTATTTATGTAATCAGTAGGAAAAAATTCATGATGAACTAGACTCTGCGGGTCAGCCTCTGATCACTCTAATTTGAATGTTGGATGAAGAAAAAATGTCACGGGCAGCCAATATCCTGAAAAAGAGAAGATCTGCAGGGACACTGACAGGGGACTGGCAGTGAGTTTTCACAGTAGACTTCGCTGGTTATTTTCTGTCTTTCTCTCTGTGTATCATCTGGTCTTTTGCCCCTGAATTACCATCTTAGGCTCCCCTGCATGCAAGACAGATGCCTAATTTGTGGATACCGACAGGAGTCATGTCCAAAATAGATGTTGAACTACTCAGACCTGTTAAAACTGAGAAACTTCCGGATACATCTGAAAATATAACATTAGTTGCCTCAGGAATACTGGTACTCGAGACTGTGATGCCCACAGATTTTTACGTGCCACCAGGTTTAATGAAGGAATGGTTTGGGGTTACCACTTTTTCGGGTCTTAAGCCTAAAAAAGATTTAGTTGTGGGACCATAAGGGACCATAAGTCCTCTAAGTTCCTGTACAACTTGCAGGGAATCGCCTCCACCTGAGAGCTCCACAGTTTTGCTGCCTCCCCAGTTAGAGTACATGGTGGGTTACAGCGATACATAATTCGGGCTTCTACTGCTCCCAGGTGTTGTATGGGAAGTAGAGACATCTGGCCTGGGGTTAGCCATTCCTCTGCATGGCAGGGTACTCGGGTGCAAGGCTGCACCAGTGCCATGCCAAGTGAAGCCCTTTACCCCCTTTCAGTTGAGCAAAGCATAAATGCATTCATTACCCTTTGGTCAGCACAGAAGTAAGGGATTCCAAATTGGCCACAGCAGCCTATATACTCATCATTTGATTTTTCCTAATCTCACCCTCATGTTCTTCTATGATAAAGCTGACCACAGTGTTGATTTCTATTCTGAAGCTCTCCCCAGCTAGAGTAAGAGGACTTAGGTATGACAGTGGCAGAGTTTCACAGGATCCTTATTGCAGTTCAGGAAAACAGGTTTATTGACCCTTCTCAAAGAGGAGTAATCGATGGCTTGATATCCAGCTGCTCGCCAGCAATAAGCAGAATACTGTTCTCTGGTGAGATCCCATCTGTGATATTGTGGCTGGTTTGGGCCTCCAGCTGAAGAGGGATAGGGAGAAATTGCTGTGGGTCTAATGGAGGGCTACCAAATGGCACAAGACTGGGAGCACATGGCTCACAACGAGAGGCTGAGGGAGTCGGACTTATTCTGCTTTTGTGGAGAGAAGGCTAAGGGACAAACTTGTAACTGTAATGGCTTGATGGGCAGCCACAAAGATGGAAGACCAAAGTCCTTCTTGATAGTGCTAGGCACTATAAGAACAACAAACACCACAAAATGTGTTTTGGGATTTCAGCCTGGACATTGGGAAAACATATTTCAGCAGGAGGGCACAGCAGTTGAAGAGCTCACCAGCAAGGTTGTGCAACCTACATCTTTTGAGGTTTGCTAGTCTCAGCTACGCAAAGCCGTGGACCTGGTCCTATGTGGGTGATAGTCCAGCTGAGTAGGAAGATGGAGACTGGAGACATCCAGATGTCTGTTCCAACCAACATTTCTGTGATTCTGTGATTTAGACAATTCTGACCATTTTTGTAGCTGTTATCTGTAGCATAAATGCAGTTCTGGGCTTCTGAAATGAAACCAAACCAGACCAGGGAACTAGAACAAAAAAATCTGAGAGCAGAAATTTTGCTTTAAAAACTAGTGTGCCAGAAGACTGGAAGAAATTTATCCATATGCTGGTATAAGACGAAGAGCTGCATGTTCACCATTACATATGAATGGACTCTCCTGTCACGGTACAAAGAGCTGGGGATAACTTAAGAAGGAACCTGCTGGAAGGAGACTCAGCGTGCTAAGGTGGTGAAAAGCTGCCTCTCAACTGACAGCAGAACAAAGTCTTTTTATGCTCTAAAATGATTCTTATAGAGACCGAGGAGCTATTGTGTGTGTGGAGCCCCATCCAGCTCTTGACAGTGGTAGTGCTCTGGATTGAAACATTAGGAAGAGAGAAGGAAATACCCTGAGGAAAGAAGTCAGCATTAATTTTACTGTTACTGGTATTTGGGAGTGAGTAATACCGAAGTTTCATGCTTGCAGTCATCCACATAGCAATAGCCCCCAATTTAGTCTGCAACAAAGAAGTCTGCTGTCAACACGCATACACACATCTACACCATCTTTCAAATGCCTTCTAGCACCGCTCGCCAGTTGCTTCCTGTGTGATTAACACATTCCTAATGAGTGGGCAAAAGTAACATTTCTAGTTTTCACTGTACAACAAGTCTTTGACCGTAGGGACTGGCTGCTGCACGGCAAGCAAATAGTGCACAGCCATTTCACCTGATCCTGTGTGTCAAACCAAAGCAGCAGACTGGAGCTATGGCAGGCACAAACATCAGTGTGCATGGATATGAAACCTAAAAAAGAAATGAACTTGTAGATCTCCATGGATCTATTTAAATACAATATTTTATTCCATTCCATGTAGCTTTTTATACAGTTCTCATCACCATAGCAACAGAGGTCCAGCTCCTCAAAGGGTATTTAGGTATCCTTCAGCACCCAAATCTACCAGCTGGGTGATATTGCAGTTACAAAAATATTATTAAGCTTCCACACAAAAGATGCCTGAAGACAGATGCTGCCCATAGCTGAGAAGCTGCTAAGAGCTCCATATCAAGCCAAAACAGGACATGAAGACAGATCCTCAAAGTGAGAATTTCCCCACTTAACCCTCCAGTGCCTTGGAAACACCCTGAGAAGGTGGTTAAATGAGCTGTGGCTCACCCAGTGGACAGCCTAGGGACAAGTGTGGCCGTATATTCATTTCTATACCTGCCAGTCTTGCCATCCTTGCAACCCTATACAACTTGGTGGTTAAAGCACTGATGTGTGACAGACAGTTTCAAATTTTACTCTGAATCATTTGAAGCAGAGAAGTACATCTCCTCCCACGTCCTACCAGAACCCTACTTCCAGTTCTCTCTGTTTGAATGAACAGGCTGAAACAAAAAGCTTTCCTCGGCAGAACACCTTTGCCCCAGGGGAAAGTTTTGAATTTTGCCTCAAATGAAGCAAAACCCAGGAACTGAGCTAGAGTTTCCTGCAGCTGAAGATTAACAATTATCTGTCATGGTTTGGTTCCATTGTCTTTTTGTAAAGGGACATATGTGTGCAGGGGGATTTTTAAAATATACATATTTCTGTGCATATAAATTGTGTACTTCTTTGCGTGCTTCTACTTAGATGAATAGTGTGTGTATATTTAGCAGCATTGTACAGATATTGCATGAATAAAGGTTATGTACATTTTTTATTTCCACTCTCTAAATACCTCAATATATGTTGTATACAGTGATGTTTACATTCAGACAGTGTGCAAGGCTGTGCATGCACATGCCCTGTTTGATGGGGGAAGGGGGTCTCCTTGGCACAATACTTATTAGTATCATCAATCATCAGGGGTGTCATTTCCAAATTCCCTTTCCCATACCTAATTTGCTAAACCTAATTCTTTATCACACTAGAAAACCCAGCATGAGAGATGGAAGTGATAATGAGAGGTGGCTTGCTCATCCATGCTCTACTGTGCAGAGCTGATGTCAGCCTGGCACCTTCTGGAGGGATTTCCCATTTTCTTTCTCTTTCCATGTAGGGTGCTCTGTATCTGCTCAACCCACAGCAATTAGCAGCCCATTGCATCCTTGTTGCACTGTGGCTTTATTTACTTCTGGCTCCTCAGTGTGCTCTTAAGTTGCTGGAGTCCTTAAGTCAAGCATCTTGCTTGGTTTGTCTACTGGTGCTTTCTTGGTTTAGATACATTTGCTAATGCCTCCAGTTCAGGACACCTCCAAAATGCACTTCATTAATCTCAACAACCTGAGGCTATGCAATTTTTTTTCCCTGAGTCTGGTACTAAATTACCAAAAGACCTTTATCAAAAACTTGCCTTATTGAGTTTGCCAGTCCTGTTCTGCTTGTGCAAATAATTGCATGTCTTTAAAATTTGGAGGGAGGAAACAACAAACCATGAGTGGAATCTAAACTACCAACTCAGAATTCCCATCCCTGACATGAACAGCACCAAGATTTCATCCTATATATGCTGTCACTCCCATCCCATATGCAAGTCCTGTTCTTGTCAATGAATTTAGCTCACCAGAAGTCATTGATTTCCCTGGGTTTATTCAAAGGTTTGCCCAACACCCAGACTCCTAATGGAATTAGTGGATCTGCATCCTACTCATATAGATTGCAGCACTGGATCAGGGCCCAATTATTCACGGACGTGACTTTGTTTCACCAGCGGACCTTTAAAATATGCAGCTTCTTCTCTCAGCTGTTGTAAAGAGGATGCCATAGAAAGAGAACAGAAACATATGGAAACTAATAAGGCAGGCCAGGAGACGTAGCAGGAAATAACCTTCAAAACCTCATGCATGTTAAGGGAAAAAAAAAAAACAAGCTCTGTTTTTCATAAGACAGGGAAGGTATGTCCAGTGCGTAAAGCTTTTAACACCAACACAAAGAATCAGTGAAGCCTGACTCTCCTATTTGATGAGGAATGAGTAAGACTCAGAATACAAAGATGTCACCAATTAGCAGCATCTCAGCCAGAAGTGTGAATATTTTTAGAAAACTAGAAGAATGGGAGACTTATTTTTAAACAAAGAAGAGATTTTAATCAGACGAAGAAACAGATATTATGGGGGATGCTTTAAAAAATCCTTTGAGAATTTGGTTGCCTAGTGCCAGGAGGAATAGTATTTAACTACTTTTTTTTTTTTTTTTTTAACTTTGGACAACTGTGATACCCCCAGTGACAACACAGTCCCATGAGCTAGAACATTTGGGACTCCGTGTCACACGATGTCATGATGACGTCAGTCTTTGTAGGAGCACAGCAAATAACACTGTGCATCAAGGCACACAGTACTGAAGTTTCACTAAAACCAGAATCTTTATGCAAGTCCAGTAAAACAGACCACTTTGGGAAGGACCTACTCAAAAGGTGAAAAGTCCCATCAGTAACTCTGGCCGACAGCAGTCAGGATTTATCAGAAAATTGGAAGAGAATGTTTCTGACACAGAAGTTGCGATAACAGGAAATGCACAGCGAAGGGACTACTTTGATAACTGCATTCGCAGTGCTGCTCCTTCCCCACCCCGTGTGTCCCCCTGAGGCGGGCAGGCAAATGCGCAGCAAAAGCTACGTCACTCAGATGCCCCATGTGCAGCAGCAAGAATTCCAACCACAATAGCAGGTATTTGCTCAGAGGCCCTGAGACCCCAAAGACTGCTTTTCCTTTACAAAGGAGGCACCTATTTGCTCAGCTTCCTGACTGAAAGACATTATCAGACAGCTATAGCTATAAATCAAGGCTTAAACAATGGTATTTGAGATTGTGAAAGCTCTTCTGAGCAGGGATTGACTACTACACTGACCCAATGTCATTACTCTATTCTTGGCCAGCTTTTGGGCACCTTTATAAAATTTATTCTCCAAGGAAAATAAAAAAACCTTAAAGGCTAGAAAATTGCAATATTTCTATATGAGAAGTATCAAGCATAAGGGAGAACCTGTGCTTGCTACAACCTAGACCTTTATGCTAAATTCTGCTCTGATCTGGTCATTTCACACCCAAAGGGATCATGCCAATGCCAATGTCCAAGGAAAGGTACCATCAGGTTCCTTGTGTCCCACTGGATGTCCCTTAAGTGAGCTTGTCTGATCAAGTCCTCTTTTCTGGGAGCTGTAAATACCTGATGGAAGTGGCTTTTAGCATAGGGAGGCTACAAAGAATGAAGTAAGACTTTGGCACTGGAACTGCAAGTTACTGGTCAATAGCTGTTTGTCTTCACCAGAACTTCAACTCTCCTCCACAGTAAATGCTCCAATATTCAGATTGTCCTAGAAGTATGAGTATTTTGTTAGTCTTTTGGAGCAGACCTGTAGAGAAAAGAATCATAAAATAAATTGTGAGTGTAAGATTAAATGTGATTAGACCCAGGCAGTAAGCCTCAATTCCTGCAATATCCCCTGCAGACTGGGAGATTTCCTTTTCCTCCTTACACCCTAGAGCTGTCCTGTTGGCTGTGTCCAGCCGTGTGCCTGCTGACACACGTTGTACAGCTATCACTGACACATGCTGTACAGCTGCTTCCTGGAGGAGCTGAAGGACTCGCAGCTTGAGCTCACAAGTTCTGGCAGTTGAACTTGTCTCCACATGTGTGTCACAGTATAGTAAGTACCCTCCACACAAGAACAAAGTAGTAATTTCTCTGATGCAAAATCAGCCGGTTGCTATGACAAAACATGGGGTTTGTTTGAATGCTGTTTTGAGACTAGTGTGTACCGCTTGCAAGAACATCTAAGGAGATACCAGTCGAGATTTGTTTTAGGCTCCATATCTGAAAGGATCTTCCCTAATGGGTTGGCCGTTACATTGTATCTAATATTTCTATGGATTCTATCAGTATGGCATGTGAGTTAGCTTTCCTGAAGTTATCCTACCCTCTAGCAACATCAGGAATAGCCATGCATATAATCTGCTATGATAAAACATTTAAGAACATTTTACTGAGTGATGTGGCCATTTCCTCTCATATGTTTGTCAGAGGGGAAGGAGCAACCCCTAAACAGACGACCAACACAAGATCTACTTCACTTAGACCATAACAACCAACTGCAAAGATGGATGAGGCTCTTATCCCTAGTGGCTGGGTTTCTACTCCACCAAGGCAGGCAGAAATTCACCAGGTCTGTTTTTTTCAGTCTGCAGAATTTTAAAGAGGTCACCAAATCATTGTGGGCATAAAGCTTTCTTGCATACTTTGAAATTGAAAAATATTATACTTCGTGGCAGAGAATTTTTTGACAGGTAAGTACCTTATGATTCACATTTTACTTTCATCAATCACAGTAAAAGTCAAGTAAGGCCGGTTATTACTGTGCCTGGTAAATTTTCTCAACAAGTCTGCAAAGCTAAGTATTTCTACTATTGTATTTAGATAACTACCACAGCCACCTACAGTTGGATGATCTGTACTAAGAAAAATGTTATTACTTTTGCAAATCCACCAAGTTATACATTGAGGTGCAATTCAAACTAGGATGGTTATGAAGGCAGTTGTCACTGTCTCCCTGATCCTCAAAGGTCCATGTAACAATTTTGGGCCAGGAGCCAGCTGTATGCTGGGTTAAAACACCAGAGATTTTCACCTTGGGGTAAGGTTTAGTGGAACTCATTGTTTTTAATTTGCAGCTTTGAGAAGTGTAACCATCTATGTTTTATAGATTTTTCTTTTCCTGTGAGGGAACTCATCAACTTTGATGTCTGTAATTATTGATTCTCTGTATTAAGGGATTGGTAAAACAGATTAACCACAATAGCATGTTAATTAAGACCATGTTTCAGCTTTCCAAAATTACTCTTTTTTTCCAGAAAGCTGATGAATTGACTGGCATTAGAGGCCATCCAAGCCAAGGAGCCAGAAGGCATAGAACACAAGGGAAATCTGCATACCCAAGAGAAAGTTTGGAGACAACATAATCCCGTTTTCACAATGTCCTGTGTGGGGCTGTTATACCCAAATCTTTAGTGGTGCTAGCAGGATACTTTGCATAGAGAGAGCTCTGTCAGATCTTCAGCCAGGTTGAGACTGGATTTGCTGCGTGTGCAAATCCCAGGATGAGGAGTCAAGACTAGGAACAGAACCTTGTCCCACTGAAAAATATTCTGCCAAGCAAGCCCAGGCTATGAGACTGGGAATTTATTCAGGTTTTCTACAATACCTTCAGCTCAATTGGTCATTCAGGTCCTTCCATCCTTAACTTTCATCTGACTTGTCCAGTTAGGCTTCAGGTCTTTGGAATAGATCCTTGTAGTAGCTTTGTGCCTGGTACAGAGGGTACTAATCTGAGCTGGAGATGTTATGGCTGCCCTTGGATAAATCACATTTTTCAACTGAAAGGACAATGCAAATGTCTCGTGTGTCATTTCTCCCACCTCAGTGCTCCCAGACTCCTGCTCTGGAGGAAGGACCCTCTGCCCGCCTTTCACTCCGGCTTTGTTTTGCCTTGCCTTTCCCAAGCCTCATTTCTGGCTACACTCTCACCAATTATTTTTTTTCAGATGCTGTAAACCTCAGTGTCAGCTCAGCTTGCATTAGTGTCAGACAAGTATCTCTTGGCGGTTTACAAAAAAGAAAATGGAAAGTCGAGCATTATTTAATGTGAAATGTGGTAGAGTGCCTATCCTGAGCTTCTCTGAGAGGCCTGAGGCTCCAGCTACCTGAAAAAGCTGATAAAAGCTGCTGTCATCCGGTGATTCAGCTCCCCTTCTACCATGGCTCTGTCCCCGCTCTGCGTGGGCAGCTCACAACATGCATGAACTCTGTTTCTGATGCAGACTAGAAGTTAGCGGGGCTATTCACCCAAGTTTCACTTGTGTTGAAGTATTTGTTGACTTTTCTCTTTTGAAAAGTTGACTTGCTCTTTTGAAGATGTATTTAGTCAGGAAAATGCTGTGAATTTGCTTTTTGTGCAATGATGTGGATTGCTTTTTAGCTATTCCGGCTGGGAGTGAGAAAAACTGGGTTGATGCCCAGGGGATGTCTCTGGTGCTGGGTCACGCTGGTTTGATCCGCTCTCATAAAGGGACGGCACTGCGTGGGCAGAGGGTCACCTTCTCCAGCAGATGAAATCCCCTCTCCATTTCTCCACCTCCCCTATTACCCATTACAAGGATATCCAGCAGGCTCTTGTCCCTCATAGCATCATGCAAGCTGAAATGTGGGTTGGATTTCCAGAAAGAAATATTGTCAGTGCAACTCTTCAGGGTCATGTACATGCTTATATTCACTTAATTGCATTTTAATTTGGATGTTGAAAAATTAAGGAGCATGAGCTTTACAGCTTTGGAATACTGTTTAAAAATGCATCTTTCCTGGGTAGATAGTAGCATGTAAAATGTGGATACCTCTTAAAATAAGCTTCAATTTCATTATTGCTGTGATTTCCCACTTTCAACATTTTCTGGAAGGGAGAGGGATATTTGGTTCAGAAGTTATTTTATCTGGTTCTATCCATTTTGTTGAACTGATTCTTTCCCCCTCCCCAAAAGGCTTTCTTTTTAATAACAGCTGTTATTTCTTTCCAAGTGCTGGGAAGAGGAGTCCAATAAACCCCTCCTTGGGTTCCTTCCAGAAATAAAAAACATTTCAGCTGTCATTCAGGCCTCCCTTTTCATTAATTCTATTTCAATGTATTTTATATGACCACGTGTCTGCCTTTGCAACAGCAAGGAATCTCAGTGGGACGGAGCAGCTTAATCGATCAGCAATCCTGGTCACCCAGAAAGAGTGCTAATTGGCCTCGGTACTTGAAGCATGTGACACTGCCTGACCTAATCATCAGAACTGGAGAAGTCAATAAATTAGAGGAGAAATGCAGATGGATAAAATAAGGACCCAATTCTATACAACACGCTGTGAACATTATTCCTGAAACCAGTAGTGCTATATGGAAAAGCCAAGTCAAGCATTTTGCTAGATACGGCCTGGGGGAACTAAGAGCAAGAATAATTTTATGTTTTCAGAGTTTCACCTTTTAGTCTTCCGTCACGTACACTTGATATGTCTTAGCAGTTTGTCTGAAGGCTCCTAACTGAATCTGTGAGAATTATTCATTCTCCCACTCTAATAATCCAGCGGTGCAGCTTGCCTTGCCCCTGCGCTCCCTGGGGAGGGACTGAGGCTGATGAAGCCAATGTGACCTGTTCAGGAGACTGGCAGGGACGTGCCAAGGCTCACCTCCCTCTGAGAGAGGAGCTGCATTCACACAAAATTTGGCGTCTCGGTTAAATGCCGCAGGTGAGATCGCAGCTCCCTCTGCGGCAATGGGAGCAGGTTTGCTTAGCCACAGGGTCCAGCCAGAGCATTTACCTCCAACCACTGATGAGCTAATAACTTCAGCCTGCTAATTTAGGCTTGAATTTAGACACATGAAGAGGCTGGTGCGAATACCTCCCTGGTGCCTGCAGTCTCAGCCATCAGCAACGCCCGGGTGAGGGCTGAAGGAGAGTGGATTGCCTTCAGAGGCAGGGCAGTCTCCTTATTAAAAGTGCTCCTTGTTCCCATGCTGCAGATGAAGGACTTCAGTCCCTGGAGCTGGCAGGGGCAACTTTCCAAGCATTGACAGCAAAGGAATTAGCATGTATAGGCACATGCTGTGGTGATGAGCAGGGAGAAACATTACCCTACATACACAGGCAGGGCTGGAGCATGGGGGCTTGTGGCTGGCAGCCAGGTCAGGCAAAGGCTGACAAGACAGAGGAGTCCAATATCCCAAACCTGCCTGGGGGCAGAGGCCAGCCTTCTTATGAACTATGGCTGGGTTGGAATAGGATGCTTAATGTCCCTTCTGTGGGACTAGGTGGTCTCAGGATCTGGAGTAATAAAGCTTTTCATCCTGCCTGCTCCGAAGGCAGCGAGTACAGTAGGGAATCCTAAGTCTTCTCTTAAACATTGAGAAAAAGAAGGAAGTAAACAGTAAATGCATCTGACAGGCAATGTGTTCAATGGAGGATGGTGTAAAGAGTATCTCCCACTGCCTGCTGTGTTCACGGTGAAGCATGTGCACACCAGTGGCCCTGGGGTGCACAAGCCCCTTCAGAAGGGGACATCTGGAGGAGCAGACAAAGCCCATGGCTCATCTGGCAGGGCTGCGTCTGCCCTGTTGTGTCTCTTGGTAGGACCAACAACTCTGAGGCCTTCCTGGAGAGGATGCCGTGAGAAAATCTCATGCAGGTCCTGCTCAGGGTATGGTCCTCCAGGGAGCCAGCTATGGACATGAGCAACTCATTGGTGTGTTTAGTGCCTGCTGCTGTCCTGTCCTGTTGGGACATGGCAGGTGACACAAGATTCTCAGATGTGGGACAGGAAACCAGGGGACATATGTCTACCCCCAGACATAGAACTCTCAGGACTGAAGCCCCAAGGATAAGGAAGCTTAAAGTGACATCTATCACAACCTTTTGAACACTCATTTCAGTTCTGAATTACCTTCTAGTTTTTCTCTCTAAGACTAATGGTAGGCAAAGTATTTTTGACTGTCTCTGCAGCCATGAAGCTCCTCAAGGGCTGAGGTGATTTTGTGATTAAACGTTTCTGGATGTGGTAGGTGGTAATTTTTATTCCCTCAGAACCCAGCAGGTGGCAAATGCAGGGAATCCAGCCTGAATTTTTGTGCAATGAATAAACGAAGATAGAGAGTTTCATACTCAGACCAGCTCTGGGGACTGGGCTAAAGTCTCAGTCTGGAGTAGCCAAGCCTCAGGAAAGAGTCCTTTGAATCATAAGGTCCTGAAGAGCAAATTTTCAGTGAAATTTTTTTCCATCTTTTATTTTCACCAAATATTGGATTTTTTTTCAATAGAAATCAGTCAGTTTTGCAGCCAGCTTTCAAGGTAGTTTGAAACAGGACACCTTAATTTAAAAAAAAAATTTTTTTTTTTTTTCCAAATTATCTTAAATCAGCTCTAGGAATTTAAGTAGCTTAACTTTGTATTTTTCACCGTGACCAACTCTGTATAGCCACACAAGGGAGAGAGAAGAATCAACCGCAGGTTGTGCCACTATCTACATGCACCTCCCAGTAGTCAGAAAAAAGAAGCGTAACCACCCTTATTTTATACGTGGTGCAGTGAAAATATTTGTTTATCCTTTCAGTCCATTAAGAAACCAAATTTACCGGCTTCCTCTTTAGAACTTTGTCCCTGACCACCTCACTTATATTAATTTAAACACATCCCAAACCACATCTACAATGAAAGATGGCTTACTGGGAGACTATTGGGTTTGCAGTTTTCCTACCAATTAGGACCACCTTGTGTTAGTGGAGGGAACTGGTGGGAGATGCACTGCTGCCAACCAGGTGCAGGGACACCAGTGCAGGTAAAATGACTCCCAACTTCTAGCACAGCCAAGATGGTAGTGAAGGCGTGGATATCTCCTACACCAAAAGCTACAGATGCCCAACCATGAGTAAGTGAACATGTGCCTGGTAGGAGTGCTGTGACGCTATTTTATCTAGCACAAATGTCTGGAGGTACACTGATCCATCTGTTGGCTATCCACATAGCTATGCTCTTATATTTTCTTTTTTTCTGTTATTGTTGTTTATGTATATATAGAGCTGTGATATATATGTCACAGCTCCAGAGACAGATAACATCTGTAGCCAAGGTCTTGTCCACAGTGGGATAAAAAACACTGTTAGCAGAGAAGTTAACATAAATTTGCAGTCCAAAGTCACAGGCACAGTCCTATTAATTGCAACTGTCCAACAAAATGCATTTTCAAACATAAGCAAAGCTTAAAAAAAAATAAAACATCAGGAAGACAGTTAACAAGGTGTTCAGAGACAGTGGAGCTATTTATGTAAAGTCAAATATGGAAGGAAAGTAGACCAGGTTACAGTAGCTCAGTAGGCAGGAAGGGGAAAAGACGTAAGGAATAGGAGCAATAAAGTCTCCAGACCAGCCAGGTGAAAAGTGCAAACCTGCCTTGTCCCCTCCTTTCCATAGCCCACTTTTTCCTAGAGCCAACAAAAGTGATCTGTACCACATCCTTTATCTGCTGGCCTTTCAGTGGGGAAGACAGGGTTTTTAAATAACAATAATAAAGTTTTCCATTTGTATTTTAATAAGGAAACATTCCTTTTTATCAGATTACCAGGCCTGTCATGATTCACCTCTGAGCCCTTCATTTGGTTAATGAATTTATGCCCCTCTCTCTGGGGGCAGAAGATCTTGTCATTCACAAAATGATGCCGTTATCAGCATATCTCACACTGAGGTGAGGCAGGGAAAGAAATCCCTGCTCAGCTTCATTGGTGCCAGTCTCTGCTTCCTTCTGTGCTTGGTGTTGTAAGAGGGCAGGTCATTGCTTAGCTCTGACGCTGCTCTGCTCAAGGCTGCTGCCTTGTTTCAGAGCCTTTGAGGTCAGGAGGGACCACAGTGCACTATGAAAACCCCCCACACCTTTGCCCTTTCTCACATCAGGAGCTGGTTGCCCTGTTAGAGTGCAAAAATCTCCTTCGTTGATTCAAATCGGGCACAAACCAAGTGGAATAAGCTCCCTCATCTAAAGAGGGAACACCTGAAGGTTGAACAAGGGTGAAACTTTGGCCAAAATGTGGTCAAAAGAAGGTTGGACTTTGGTTGCAGTTGGGCCAGGAGGTGATTCTATTTCTTTGATGTGGACAGGGTACTACTACCCCACATGACCAAAAAATCACTCAGGTGGCTTCAAGCTTTGTTAAAAACAGGATGTCTTCCATTCCCATCTATTTCTGAGCCATTTCACACCATGCCAGGGCAGTTTCTTAGCTCTAGTTCAGGACCCCAGAGGTACTGCCCACCTCCTGCACTCCCATCATGAGTATCTGGCAAACTTAAGTTTGAAGGTGGCAGAAGAGCAAACCTGTGCACAGCACATGGGACAGCCCTAAAGCTGGAACACGATCCTGGTATTGTTTTTATAGTCTCTGGCTAAAAAAGGAAAACAAAAGGCATGTTTTCTTTTTTCTATCAACTTCAAAATGTCTTTTATTCATAATCCTTGCACAAATTTAGCATATACCTGAGCAATCCCCGCTCTCAGCTGTGTGCTGCTGTCCTCCTGGCACATCAGGAAGGGTTTGTGGGAGCTGGTCCAGCAGTTGCCTGTTGGCAATGCAATGCTTCTGCAGGACATGCAGTTTCCCTGACTGAAGCCCTGAGCACACTGAGGAATGGCAACTTTCAGGGGAGACCTAAAGCCCATAGCAACGTGGGAATCCTTCCTTTCCTTCTGCAAGAGAGGCTACTTCAGTAATGTCCTGCCTACCTAACACTCAGCCTGTATTTTCCCCTGGGAACAGTATTTGTCCACTTTCAGCCCCCAAACAATTCTGGGCTAAATAACCCACCACTGCTTACCTCTCTCTGCTGATTTGGGAGGAAGCCAAAAGGACTGGCGGAGATTACCACTTAATTTTTAGCTGCCTGGATTAGGGGAAGCAAATCCCACACTCTATGCCTACATTACAGACAGAAGGGTTGCGGAGCAGATGGGATGGAGAGAGGAAAGTATGTGGGTAAGCACATACTTATTAGAAGGTTTATAAAAATATCTGTTAGTGTTACACTGCTCTTCTGTTACCTGTCATCTCCTGGAAGGACTAACCTGCACAGAAGCACTAGGTATTCCCTGATCCCAGGTACAGGCAGGAGGAGTTTATCGAGATCCTGGTGCTTCCTTTCCCTCTTGCCCAACCTTCCCTATCTCACTGTACATTAAAGGGAAACTCAGACAGCTAATTAAATTACTTTTCCCTGACTTAAAAAACTTAATAATATTAAATGAGCTTTCACAGATGCCAAAAGTAAACGCTATAATGGCATTTTCAGCCAGCATTAAATTGTTAATTAATTGACATGCATTAGAAATAGTGTAACATATGCAGCATCAGCCATCTATTCAGAACAAACCTCTAAAATGGGATGATCTCAGTGACTCAGACTGGTCAGACCCAGCTAGACTTGCACTATTAAGTGGAGGGGGCCACTCTAGGATGGGGGGGATACCATCGGTTATGTATGGCAGGGCTGTTTGTGCCTGCCATTTATATAAATCCTGCTTTTAGAGGGCTGGAATTCACCAAGGAAAATGGCAAAAGCTTTTACAAACCAGCATTCTGCTAAAAAGAAGCTTTGTGGACATTTATGTGGTTCTGTGCATCTTAGATGTTGTTTTGGCAACTTACGGAAAAGCAAGTTTGGGTGGATACAGAAAAGTAGGAGCTGTGAAGGTCTCCCAGGGTACATAGCAACAACACTGACAAAAAAAGTGTTCTTTTTCTTCCTGAGAGCAAGATTATTAGAGACTGGAACATGCCCAGGCAGTGAGATGACAACAGTGGCAGATCACTACAAAGGTGTCCAGTCCTTGGTCAATGTGACAATGTAGGGTTGCTGCTGTAACCTCTCTGCTGTAGAGCAAGGACCCACATTTTTCTTGCAGAGAGCATATTAATGGATATCTTATCTTCAAGATTTCCATTCTTATGCCTTACACCCTCGTGTCAGAGGGGCACCAGCCTATAAACCCTGTCCATCTCCGTTTAGCATCTCAGCCATGGAGGATAAGGGAGGTGGAAGTCAAGGAGGACAGTTATTTGGCACAGCTGAGATTCCAAGTAAGATGTGGCAGAGAGTCAGGTTTAGCAAGCACAGCTATAATAAAATCTTTCAGAACAAAAAAGCTGAAAGTATATGAGCCAGTGGTGCATCAAAAATGTTTTCTTTCCTAACTCATCTCAATATTTCATAATTTTGTTATAGTGCCTTTACTCTCTCAACCTCAGAGAAAAATAAAGAAGGTGATTTAAAATAAAAGACATAACCTAAGGGTTTCTCCAAAAGGCTCAGCATTTAGTGCTAAAAGTGGAAGGCAGGCCACATCCTACCTAACTGCTTAGGAACACGGTTTGGCTTCATTGCCTGTTTTGTGGTCTTTGCAATGGAAGTATATGGGATAGGCAGAACTGTCATTCACTTCAGATGAACCCTAATAAATCCCAATTTGTTACTTCAGCTTCTATAATACCTTATTTAAAAAAATAAAATAAAAACATAGACTCTACTTAGAATGAAGAGTAGAACAGATTAAAAAAACAATGCTAAAGACCTTCTGTTCTGCAAGAAATGTCTTGTTGAGTCGGGTCACTTACCCAGCTCCTTCAGCCATGCATGGCTAGACACACCAGATGTTAAATTAATCTCCCTTTTCAAAAAAGAGATGTGTATGCCTGCTCATGGAAACAAATCTATAAATAATCAAAAGGTAATTCTGGAAAAAGTGGTGGTTTGTTTGTCCCCTTCAGCCACTCGTGAGAGCATTAGTTTCCTTTCAGCCTCGGCAATGCTTTTATCAAGATCACAAACTGTGGGTCCGCTTTGGCTTCTGCCCAACAGATTAGGTGTAGCATCAGTAACACTGCGAGAACTGGTCTTGCTCATTCTCACTCTCTAGCATAATATCCGTATGCAGGAACAAACATTTCTGACTTGGACAACACAAATGAAATCTGCTGGAAAATGGAGCAGATTTCCTGCGTGAAGGAAATGGAGGCCACATTTAGAAACAAGTGCCACTAGAACACTGCTGTTCACTAGGTGTTTTTTTACATGAACTCAAAACTCTAAATACCATATTTTTGGCCACTTTTCTCCTTTTTCCCCTCTGGAAAGCAACAGCGCCCGTGCTCCCACACAACACGGTCACTGGCTGTGGTGTACACAAAGCCATTAAGCACTACTCAGCATAAAGGCTTTGCTCCAGTTTTGCCCTGCAGCGGTCACTGCAGCACCTCCTGCCCAGGCTTGGCGTACACTCAAGCAATGCTGTCTGCTGCTGAAGTCATAGCCCTACCTTGAATCGAGTACTGATGGGTGTTCAAATAGGCATAATGAGGGTTTTCAAAAGCCCTCATTATGGGGCTGTGGGCTCCATTACTTGGAGTGGTGAGTTATATATGGGAAACCACTGCCCTGTGAAATTCCCTCCCATACCTTTAATTTTGGTAGAAACTGCAGAATCCAACTGGTAGACACAAGATGTGGGATTCAGTTCCCTGAGTGTAGGGATACAACATCATTTGAGGCACTTCAGGAGATTTAAGCCACCAGCACAGGGCTGGCAAACAAAACACAAGACTTCAGAGCCTCAGCCATTTGGCATGAGCGCTGGAGGATAGGCAGGGTACCCGCAGCATCTGCAGTCACATTGAACAAGGACTGAATCCTGCCCAGAGGGTGAGATTCAGCTCATGGATTAAGACACTTAAATATAAAGGCCTCCATGCGTGCTACCTGTCTGAGTGTCCATTACAGTAAATGACAACCTCATTGGTGGAGTCTAGAGAGGAATTTGGCTGTCCAAGTATAGGTGTCTCCTTTTAGTGAGCTGATTAGCAATCAGTCTGCATCAAAGGAAATTTCATTTAGGTCTTGAAAAGATATTTTTCACAAAGAGGACCCAGAGGAATCTGCATCTCTGGAGATATTCAAAACTTGTCTGGAAATGACCCTGAGCAATGTGGTCTAAGTGCTGCGTTGGGAGGGAGGTTGCACTAGCTGAGCTGCAGAGCTCAATTTTAAAGTCCATTCAGTAGCTCTCCAATGACTCCAAAAAGACACCGAAGCTACTGTAGCAGGTGTCTTACTCTATAAGCTGCATTGACCCCCCTCTTGTCTAGATCCCAGATAACTGATGGCATAAAGGGGAGGGAGAAGTAATATGGCTTTTTCAGGGGGAAGTCATGTCTCAAAAGCCTGTTAAGAAGCTTTGAAGGAATCAGAGAGTGGGTTGAGGTGGGTGATTTACTTGATAGTGTGTATTTGGCTTTCCAAAAAGCCTTTGGCAAAGGCTGTCTCTTGAAAGGTTCTTACAGAAACTGAGCTCCCATTGGATTAGGGGGAAGTTCTTTGTGGGTTAGTGAGTGATTAAAATATAAGAAACAGGTTGTGAAGAAAGGGACAGTTTTGCAGTGGTTGTGATTCCCCATTATAAACAATGCGAAAAAGGAGGAGGTGGTAGTGAGACAGTAGACTGTGAATGACACATATTATCTAGGGTCATAAAAACAAAAGTAACTGTGAAGTGTCATGGAGAGACCTTGTGATAATGTGGGACTGTGAAGATGGCAGATGAAATCACTGATGATAAACATAAAGTAAGGCACATCATGAAATACACATCCCTAACAATAAAGACATAATGATGCCCTCTGGGCGAGTTATCGCCTTGAAGAGAAGGATTTGGTATTGCTGTGAATGATGGTAGTCTGTGAGCGCCAGCTCAGTGCTCAGCAGTGGAGAAGGGCAACGGAGAGTTAGAAATTCCAAAGAAAAGAAAAAAAACATAAAACCATCACTACGTGACGGTGTACCACAACCTGCACCCTGTGCACCTCAGAGCAAGCATAGTAGAAATGAAAATGCGCAAGGTAAGGTGAGGGATAACAAAGGTAATCAAAGGCACAGGACAACTTCTGTTAGAGGAGAAATGAGTCTTCAGTGTGGAACAGGAGAAACTGAGGAGGGATAGGATAAGGATCTCTTTAAATTCAAGGTCCACAAGGCAAGAAATTACTTCCCTTTTTCTCACAAGTGATCCAATGCAGTTATGAAGGAATAGGTTTACAGTCCCAAAAGGAAATGCTTTTCTACCCAATGCATAGTTAAACCTTGAAATCCCTGTATCAGGGTATGGGGTGAATAGCATGATTCACCTCATGGTAAAGCAGACATCCAAACTAGGTCAGATAAATCATGCTCTAAAAATGCGTATTTTCCTCCATTGACTACAAAGGAAGCTTATTATGAGTTCATTGACCATATAAGTCCATGAAGAGCTATTCAGATGGTTAAGACGAATCCCTCCTCTAACTTCTGCTGGAAATGATGGAGTAACACATTTCTGTATATTTGAGAATTATGGCCAGAGATCCTACAGGGAAAAATCTGGTGCAGGGAAAATACATCAGTCATATATTCTAAAACTTAATTTAAGTGTGCATCTCCCAGGATGGTCATCCATGCAGAGCCTTTTTTCTGTGTTGCTGATTTACCTGTGTGTGTGTGATAACTGGTGCATTCTCAAGGGGAGAAGTTAATTTTTGGCTTAACTCTAATGCAGTAAGAATTTCCCCATGGATTCAGTTGTTTCAAGCACACAATGTGCTGGTCCTATCACTAAACCAAGAATAAACACAGCCTACCAGTTACCCCTCCCTGTGGGTACATAGTTCTTTGTATTTTTTCAGGACACAAACCAGAAATACCAATCTCATCAGCACTGAAGTTTTGCAACAAGTTCTAAAAATAAACCCCAAGAACTCTGGGCAACTTGAAAAGCTTCTGGTTTTTATTTTGCATGAGGGGCTGTAGTAGTTCAGCTGGGAACAGAAGCAAATCTCCCACAGTATCCTCCTGGAGAAACTGGCTGCCCATGGCTTGGATGGGAGTACTCTCCACTGGGTTAAAAACTGGCTGGAGGGCTGGGCCCAGAGAGTGGTGGTAAGTGGAGTTAAATCCAGTTGGCGGCCGGTCATGAGTGGTGTCCCACACGGTTCGGTACTGGGTCCGGTTCTCTTTAACATCTTTATCAATGATCTGGACAAGGGGATTGAGTGCACCCTCAGTAAGTCCACAGATGACACCAAGTTGGGTGGGAGTGTTGACCTGCTGGAGGGTAGAAACACTTTGCAGAGGGATCTGGACAGGCTGTATTGATGTGCTGAGGCCAATGGGATGAGGTTCAATAAGGCCAAATGCCGGGTCCTGCACTTGGGTCACAACAACCCCATGCAGCTCTACAGGCTTGGGGCAGAGTGGCTGGAGAGCTGCCTGGCAGAAAAGGACCTGGGGGTGTTGGTCGACTGTCGGCTGAACATGAGCCAGCAGTGTGCCCAGGTGGCCAAGAAGGCCAACAGTATCTTGGCCTGTATCAGGAACAGTGTGGTGAGTAGGACTCGGGAGGTGATTGTCTCCCTGTACTCAGCACTGGTGAGGCCCCACCTCAAGTACTGTGTCCAGTTTGGGGCCCTTTACCACAAATAAGACATTGAGGTGCTGGAGCGGGTCCAGAGAAGGACAATGAAACTGGTGAGGGGTCTGTAGCACAAGTCTTATGAGGAGAGGCTAAGGGAGCTGGGGTTGTTCAGCCTAGAGAAAAGGAGGCTGAGGGGAGACCTTATTGCTCTCTACAACTACCTGAAAGGAGGTTGTAGAGAGGCGGGGGTCGGTCTCTTCTTCCAAGTCACAGACAACAGGACTAGAGCAAATGGCCTCAAGTTGCACCAGGGGAGGTTCAGGTTGGATATTAGGAAGAATTTTTACACTTGAAAGGGTTATCAAGCATTGGAATGGGCTGCCCAGGGAAGTGGTTGAGGCACCATCCCTGGACATGTTCAAAAGACGGGTTGACATGGTGCTGGGGGACATGGTATAGTGATGGTTTTTTTGTCAGTTAGGTTGATGGTTGGACTAGATGATCTTGAAGGTTCCTTCCAACCTAGATGATTCTATGATTCTAAGTCTCTCCCCTTCATGCTGGCACCAAGCAGAACAGCAAACAGGGCAGCTCTTTCCTCCTCTTCCCATTTGCTGAGTGCTGTGTCCTCCTGCTTCCCCAAACGTGTGAAGAGCTCAGGCTCAGAGGAGGTGTGTTGTCCCAGCACAGGCCGTGCAACAGGAGTATTCAGGGGCACTGGGGATGCTCCAGGCTGATACTCAAACCAGCTCTTTCCTGAGTCCTACCAGAAGGCAATACTTAGTCTGCTGTACTGTTAATGAGCTAGAGCCATGAATACAAAACGAAGAACAACAGCAACACTCAAAGCAATGCCTCTTGGAGGCAGGTGAGACACTGTCCTACAGTCAGCACCACAGAGGGCCAGGCTGCCTGTATCTGTGTAGCATGAAGCAAAAGCAAGTGCTGGTTGTGTGAATCAACGTATGTGCAACTGATAGCTTTTGTGTTTGCCTAGAAGATACATAATGGTCCAGTAGTTATATAGTTAAATGCATTTCTCTTTTTGTCCTCCATCTGATGTTACCAGAGGCTTCAGAAAGCTATCTTAGAGATGAAAGATCTCCTAAATTACACAACCAGGAAAATAGCTATAATGGTGCATATATTTTGCTTCCAAGATGAAAGTCACCTTCTTACACTGACAAAGACATAGATATTAAAACACGCAACTACATAAACAAGGTTAAAGAATGTAAAATGCGATTCTTCTGATGGGAAGGGAGTGAGATGGACTGGGAAAGTTTCTACCTTTTTATTTACATTTTTCTAGTTATTTCCAGGTAAGTGGCAAACTTTTTTAAGTCTTCTTTAAAACACAAGTGAAATTTTAACACATGATACAGGACTATGAAAATTGCCATACCAGGCTGTCTAGTCTTCGACTGGTAACAATAGATATTTCATGGAAAGACACACACCTTCATATAATGGACAGTGCTTATGGGAAAATTACATCCTGTCCCCCAGGGAAAAGACTGGTTATTTTATGCTGTGCTTATGTGGGAACCTTAGACTTTATTCCTCTTAACCTTATTTAATATAAGTGAGTTTTTTTCCATTCAAATCCTTCTGTCAATCCTGCTACTGTTTTAAAATTGTAAATCCTTGGGCAGCCTGGGCCACCCATTATGTGAAGCTCTGATCCACCAGCCTTCTCCCCCCAAAAAATTTTTCCTCCCTTTAATTTTCCTGAAAGAGGGTATCCTTTATTCCATTTGTCAACTCGTACACTCTGTGACACACACTATAGGCCAATTTTTTTCACTTCCCGGTTGTTCCAGGAGGGTCACTGTAACTCAATAATTTTTTTTCCCTTGCTTCACAGGAGTCTGCCTCCATCAAAATGTTGGAAGCTGCAATGTTACGGGCCACATACTCAAGCCAGAGGCGGCTGCAATCTCTTCTGCTCAGAGCAGATTAAACGTGGACCTCTAAGCCATCAGCAGGACATTTGTGTCCCTCTTTGTCATCCCCACGTGCCCACCTCCAATAATCAGACTCCAGCTCTCCAGCAACGGACAGAGGTACCGCTCCCCTCCCAAATAAAAGCAAAGCACCAGCTGGAAATGCTGTATTCACAATACCGTACTCCACAGACAATGTGACTTTATTGACAAACATGATTTTTACAGAGGTAGAACAAAATACTTTATATAATTTTTCTTTTTTTTTAAAACTATATACATATAAAGAATATAATCGAATGACAAGAAAGAAAAGGTTGTAAACAAAACAATATTATGCCATCAAATACAGTACAAACAGCATGCAAGAACAGCTTCAAATGAAATCTTGCTGGTGTAACTTTATTTTATTTCTAATGTGGTAAATGAAGAGTAGTAAAGAGTCATGCTCTAATTGGATTTAGTATGCCACAGCTCTGCAATTTTGTTTTAATTATTTTTTTTGCTTTTAAAATAAACCAACAGGATAGCTTTCTTTTCACTGTGGTAGGGAATGCTTTTGTAATGCCCAATGTAATCTTAACAGAAAAATATAATAATCAAATCTAAAAAGTGTACCCTCATTTAAAAAGCAAAACCATAGAAACTGTACAGTTTTAAAAAGCGAATTATCTCAGCTGCTTCTTAAGAGAATTTTCTAAACAAAGAATAAAATATGCAGAATAAAAATTAGGAGAGCTATTGTTCTGTAACAAAGCTAATCAAATACTTGTTTTCTATTCCAATAAACGGCTTTTTTTAATTAATGACTATTCTGGAAATTATGAAGTGGGCTGGGTTTTATTAATGTTCCACTTGACTAATAAAGCATGAACTCCTTACAGGTACTATAGCTGTCATTCCCCTGGGGATGGATGGAGATTGGTTCTGCATGCACGCTAGAGACAGGAACAAGGTTTAATCATTGGTGTAGATTTTAAAAATATTTTAAAATGTTTTAAATGTTTAGTAGCATCTATAAAAATAATCTTGCTTGTTTTGCTACTGGATTGAGATTTGGATATGGGATTTTCTGATGAAATTAATTCTTGGCCCTCATGATTCCCAAGGACTTCCACTGGATGTTACCTGGTCCCACAGACAACGGTCAAGAGCAATGGTCAGAGCTCACACTTGAAACACGTGAAGCCAACAGCAAAGCCCACACTGTTTTCCCTGTGGCTAGGGCTGAACCTCAAGGATCTGGGTTTTGGCGAATGGTGCTCTCCTGCCCCTCCATCCCTCTAAGTCCTTGCCCAAGTCATGAGAAAGGCGAAGGCTGGAGAGAGCGACTACTCTGTTGCTCCTATAACTATCAACACTGGTGACAACCACCTCTCCGTCCCTCATATCTGCATACACTGTGACTATGTTAAGTGTAGGGTCTGGTCAGGCCACCACCCTGCTCGGGGCCAGCAGCCACACTCGCTGCCGTGCCTGTGGAAAAACAGAGTTTTCTCCCTCTGCTGCAGGTTTTGGGCAGCCAGGAAGGAAACTGTGAGCACTGGGGTTAAATCAACCTCCTGCAGCTCCCCCCTGCCTTAAATGTCATTTAAAGATTCAACCACACAAACAGCACCTGTAGATTCATTTATCTTTATCAAGAACACCAGGATGGTCAATATTAAACACATGCTGTTTATGGCTACGCATCAGGCACCAGCCCAAGCTTCAATTGCAATGAGTTTACTAAAGATCAAGCAGAATATTGAAGGGGGAAGGATGGTGGGTCTCATTTGACTCTGGGCTCTCAGATGATCATGGCTTCCAGGAAGAAGCTCAACTCAAGCTGCCAGTGAACACAGGGCAGGTCCCACATCCAGTGCAAGTGGCCACGTGTGGCCTGAACAACATCCTTTGGCAAATCACAAGGGTTAAGTTAACTGCAGAGAAAAGGGTAAAGAAATATCTGCCCTGCATGAGAAATCCATCTCTGTGGCTTCATCCATGGCTTTGGCATCTTCCCGGGAAATGGATTGTCAAACCCCTCCGGATCGCCCGGGTGCAACTGAAACCCGCATTTGACTAATAGACCCTGCAGCAGATTATCACCCCCAGAAGCAGGGCACTTATTGAGAGATGTGAGCAGTATGCTACCTGCACAGACAAAATACTCTGCGTTATAGTTTACAGTCAACAGAATAAGCCTGGCACCTCTTTGTGGAAGAACTGTACAAAACACGGCTGAAATAACAGGATTGTCAATCACATTCAGTGGGAGATACTCTAACCTTCTGAGTAAGACCGCATCTTTCTGTTGTGTAAACTGGTCTACAAGTATGAATAAAACAATACATTCCTGCCCCATTAGCCTTGGGGAAGATTAATGCCCTCTAATCTACGCTAAATAAACTCCAAAGCATGAAGAACAATATTTAAGTCCCACACTCAGCTGCTTGTGAATTAATAGGGATCATCCTGAAATTGCTATTATGAAATGCAAATATTTGCAAAAGAACAATTAAAAAATATTCCTGAAGTGCAAACGAAAGGCTTGTCAGCCATGTTTGTGGTATGCACAGGGACAGTCAGAAGGCGAACGCTAATGAATCCCAGGGCAGAAGTCTGTGCTAAAAACCCATTAGCCCATTGGCAGTAGGCAATGGCACAGCATCTCGCACTGGGAAATAACTCTACCCAATAATCTGAGGGCTTGGCTTAAGATGCCCTAATTTTGATTCTTTGGACAGTTTGTTTGGATATAACTACCTGTATTTTCAGAAAGTTGCAGTACATGGCTCACAGTAAATCTACTTCAAACACTTGCTGATACTGCTCAAACTGATCTCATCTGCCCTGATCTGCAATTTTGTGTTAGCTAAAGTAATAAAAGAATCCTGTTAAACCTAAATTATCAAATGAAAAAGGCAATTTTCTCATTCATACTCCATTAGTTTTTTTAGTTATTGCTAGGAAAGCTCTAAAATGCTTAGGCCATAAAATAAACATGTGGCTTAATGTACAGTATGTGTACTTAAGAGGATGATGGCATCTGCAGTAACTGCTCTGTACTGCTACAGTAATGGAATGCACAAATTAAGCAACAGCACATACCAAGGATAGCATACAAAAGTGTATGGCAAAAAGTAACAAGCCTTCTGCTTTTTTTTTTTTTTTTTTTTTTTAATAACTCTTTAATTGCTAAAAAGAAGAAATCACCAATATCCACACCTACAACACAAAATTGCAACATGGTTGATTTCGGTAGATGCCTGTTACCTCTATGCCAGCAAAACTCTGTGATATTGTTATCTTTAACATTTTACTGATTAGAAGTTTATATAAGCTTCCCCTTCCCAAATTAAATTAAATGATATATTTTCCAGTGCTGAAGTCAAACGATTAGCCTAATATACTTTCAAGCACACAACACTGTTAAGATTTTGGAAAAAAAGCAGCGCACGTTCTTAAATCATGGAGATGTAGGATAACATGAAAAAGCATCCAAGTATTCACTTTTGAAAATGAAATTAAGAGCCTAGATCACTTAGGTGCCTTTGATAATTTTACCCTCAGGCTCTTCATTCAAAGATATCAGAGTACTTTCTATCAATGATTTCAATTCCTTCAGAAGAGTACTACAATTAAACCTGTGAATGCACATAAGCAAGATTGCATAACCAAACCATTTACAGACTTATTTTAGCATTACTTTGCAACAGTAGTCATTAGGATTTTGAGAACACAAGAATCTCTGAAATTCAACCTGTGTGCTTCTTTATCCCTTGGTGGTTAGTTAAATAGGTATCATTCAGAACAAGAAGAGAGCAGAGCCTCTGCAGAAAGGTGTGGCGAACATCTGGATCAGACAAACTCGATGAGAATCATAAAATGCAGATTGGAGATTTCTCCTTCAGCCAGGCTTTTACAGAAATATAGTTTGCTGGCTAAGAAGGATGGCACAGCACAGTTTTACACAGGGAAATGCAAAAATAAGGAGAGTCCCATTTTCTTCCTCAGTAATCCCATAAATCAACAATCTGTTTCCGTAACAGCTCTGGACATTTAGCTGACTGCTGACAGGGCCTTTCCCCATCACCTGAGGTGAGTCTATGCTTTCCTTTTCCATGCTGTCTGTGGTAGGTACATGGTCAGAGTTGTTGTGCTCGTTATTCCCCAGCTTCCCATTAATGTGACCAACTTGTTCTCCCCAGTTGCAACAACTGTGCAGGCCTATTTACTTATAGTTCAGATTTTCTTCCATTCATGGCACAAAGCTGAAAAGTAAACAACAGTTAAGAAAACATTTGCTTGCCAAAGCTCAGCATGAGAAGGTGCAAGCTCTCTTTGGCAGAGCCTGGACCTGTGTTTACTCACACCCTCAGCGCTGTTTCATGCTCCAGCTTGGCATTGTATAGGAACAATCACCATCCTCTTCAGGCCCTCCCTCTCATTCAGCTGTTGAAAAGTTACAAAAATATAACAGAACACTGTTTTCTGAGACTATATTGACTGCACTAATTACCCACAATACTGTATATTTGCTATTAAGAACATGAATGTGTGCTTTCAAAGTGTGACATTCAGGGCTTCGAGGATGTGAAAGGAATTAGATGGATTGTTCTGTCACTTAATCCGAGGCTTCAATGTACTTTTAAAAAATTGTTTAAACCCCCCAAAACCAGAATACACATTTAACTGTTGAACTTTTACCAGCTAAAGGAGTTTTTAAGGACCCTATCACTATGTGGTTACAACAGAAGATACACAGTTAAGGTCAGGTCACGGTTTCCAAGAACATTCACAGGGACTGAGGATGAGGAAAACAAGGGACGGATCCTGCGGGAACCTTCGGGAGACTGAGCAGCTCACTGGGGAAGTGCCTTGAGTATTGCATTCACTTCCTCGGCAACTGCTGTCAAAGCAAACTCAAACTGCTCCTGCGGAGAGAACAAACGCATACTCTGAATAATAAAACAAAACACTTTCCAAAAGCCTGGTGCACTATTCTGCAGCTGAGCATCCTCAAGACATTGTTAAAAATATGAATATGCAGGATGAACTGTACACTGTAACAGAAAAGAACAAAATGTTCTGGGCTTATTGATGCCATATAACATGTTTGACAGCATCTTGAAGCTGGAGTCATTTTAATGGAGAAAAATGTTGGTAGCAGAAACTAAGCTATTGGGACACAATGATGTATTGCAATTGTGTGGTCAGAAGGGTTTGGGAGTTGTTGATCACCAGCCATTTCCTTCTGACACAGAGATGGAAACTTGTTAACATAATTGAGATATGAAATATGTGAGATCATGCAACACAGAGCCTTTGGCTTTTCTCAGGACTGTTTCTTGTTGAAATCAGCTAGAATAAATATATCCTCACCTTATATCTATTATATAAAACAATATCTGCTTTTTGCTTGCCTATTGTTCTTTTTCACCCTCCCTTTTTAGCAGCCTTTCTGCACCCAAAAATTACCTAACAACGTTTAGACCACTTGCATTTAAGAAGTACTTGGCAAGGCTTTTCTCTGCTATTAATTAAACATAAAACCAAAATTACTAACAGGCTTCTGTGCTGGGTTGGCAGAGGTCACAGCCATGAATGGCCATCTCATCTAAGTGCAACCCTAACATGCTCCTGAACTGTCTAGTCCTACAGAAGGACAAAGGAATTTTACTTCCTCAAGGTTAACAGGTGTTACATTTTCTAAGCAAGTAATTTTTCTCAGAAATTTAGGTTACTGAAATATCCAACAGGATGATTTGGTGTTTGCAGCTTTTCAGATGAAAAAAAGAAATGTGAGCAGTTTACTCAGAATGTAGGCAAATCAATGACACCAGACAAGGGCTGTGGAGAAGTTTCTGGATTTTCTAGACATACTCCCATAGTTTAAGCCAGCCAGGATCAAGAGCCATTGAAGACCCAACTTTGAGAATGGAGGTCTGAGGTGCACCCTGCAAAGCATCCTGAGATCACTGCTGGGACACTATCTGTGTCTCCAACTAGGAAATTGGTGGTCTGGTAGGCACCTCCAGCCCCTCAATTTGCCCTGCCAGAGGCTATGTGGGATGGTTGCAGGTATATATGCAGCAGTGGAGGATGGCTGCAGAACACAGTGAGCCCTGGAAGGTGATTACTGGACTAATAGCATTCATTTTCCACAGTATTTCGCTTTACTGCAGAAATCCGCAGGAAGAAGGAAAAAACAAGGTGTGTAACTCATAGTTCAGAAAGGCAGCTGACTTCTGATGCCTGCAGTTCAGTGACAGTCTTCTCTGCCTTGTCTTATGCCACTGCAGAGTCATCTCCCATGTGGAGATGCCTCAGAGAGAAGTAATGATGGGCACAGTTCCTGAACAGAAAAAGTAGAACAAAACTCAGAATAATTTCTCAGAGGCACTGACATTCAAGAATTTTGCTGTCTGCTTGGTGCTGTCAAAATGGTATCCTTGTACATTCGCTGGACTGCAGCCAATAGTTTTTAATCAGACATCAATCCACCCTAAAGAGTAGGACTCATCCTCATTAGGCACAGAAAATGGTGTATATTTCTGCCTATGCCTCCCTGCACTTCCCAAGGTCTTTGCAATTAAAGACTGGAAATGCTGGTAGTCACCCAGGAGCAGCAGTTATATTTTAACTGGAGCACACTGAATGCGTGAGAGGAGCTGGAGGGCAGCGGAGGCAGAGAGGGCATTCATTTGGACACGCTGTGCCAGAACCAAACTGGGTGCCTGTACCGGCTCAAAAAAGCTTCAGGAAATTTGGGCTGATGCAGGAGAAGTGCTTGCCTCCAGGAAAAAGAGCCTTGGCAGGAAGAGCCATCAGCTGCTGGACCCCATCGATGCAGCCTGCAGAGCAGTCTGGGCAGGGTGGGAGACCCTTGCGCTGGGGCTGGAGGAGAGGGGCAAGGTGGGTGCTCCCAGGATGCCAATGCTCAGATGTGAGGGGGACAGCTGGTCCTTGTCACTGCCAGTCCTCAGAGCATGGGGAGGACAACAACAGAAGAGGCTGATCTGAGCACGATGGGGTTGAGACAGCGATGCAGCCAAGTTTCAGAGATGTGCAGATGCCTCTTCTAAGATGTGGGTGTCAGTTCGGAAGAAGGGAAGCTGCCCATGGTAATGAGGCTACCTAATGTGCTCTTCATCTGAGTATTTTGTAGTCAGGAAAAGCTCGTAAGATTGGGGACTACAATAATATTAGTCCCATTGCTGAAAATAACTTATATTACTCTAAAGTTATTCACTGAGCAAATCTGCCCTTTAACTTTGTTGGTCCGAGACATGTTCACCTTATCGTGAAGATCTGTCAGGCTGGAGACCATCTGACCTGCCTTTATCCCTCCTGGAGGGGTACCCCTCACGTGAGCACAGGGCACCACTGCACTGCCTGAGCAAAAGAATCTCTCTTGCCTGAGGACCATGGACTGATCAACATGACCTCCAAAGTTCAGTACGGATTTTGGAGACAGGTTGAGGGGAGACCACCAGCAAACATTAGATGTGACCCTAAATTACTGAGGCAAAACAACCTACAAAGCATAATCTCTACAGCCAGAGCTCAAAACTGACTGTGGAACACTGCATCAAAGAGGAGAGCAGAGCAGGCACACGAGATGTGCGAGGACTTGGTCCTTCTGGGATGGTGCAGCTGAGCTCTTCCCCCTCTTTCCTTCTGCATAATACACACAGGCAAAATGCAGATAGTGCAGCTTCCACTGATGTGTATCACTACCCTCCAAAGAAAAGCCTTTACACACCTCCCGCACCTTTCCATGAGAACAACCACAGTTAAATCAAATTAATGTCAGTAATTTTTGAAGGAGTTCAGTTTGTTGTTTTATACAGATACATTTCATTCACATAAGCTATTTGCATACACAAGATTGACTGGAGACGAACTGAAACATCTAGCTTTGCCTAGAAAACAGAGCTGGACAGGCATTTTGTGGTGCTGGTCCAACTTCAATGCAGAGGTGAATAATATATTTTATAAAAAATAATAAGCCATGTTTCATTAAGTCTACAAATAGAAATTCCCAGGAAAATGGAGTACATGTAGCATATATGACACAATAAAGAACATTAGCTAAATATTACAGATTGTGAGAGGAAAGATATAGAAGGAGAGAGAATAAAAGGAAATATATATTTTTCCCATCATAGAGAATATGCTTCTTCCTTCATTACTGTTTCTTCTCACATGTGCCATATCAATTCTATTTTATGATTCCCCTGAAAAAAAACACCAACAAAACCACAAACCCTCTATTATGCTCCTCAGAAATGCAGAATGTCGTTATGATAATTTCATTATCATTTATTATATATAGTGCTTTTGAATTAAAGATCCCTTCCAGAAGACAAAATGTTGCAAACAAATCTTTCACATGCTTATTGAAAATGTGGAGCGCTGCCTGCTGGAAACACAATAACATTGCTGAAGTAAGTTGGTGTTTATTTTGCCTAGGGATATTCTGTAATTGGCATTTCTAACCTGACTTTTAATCCATTGTTTTAAATTACTCTAGGAGTCTAATATTCCTCATTTGTATTCAGTTGGGAAAGCACAGGGGTTTGTTTAAATCCATCAGAAAAATTCTCTGGGGATTGTGCATTGCTAGCATGTAACCAGATATTTATAATTTGCAAGACATTAGCTTGAATAAGTGATTTGGGTGGTTTTGAGAAAATGACAATGATGGAAGAAGGAGCAAGAGGAGAGATAAGCAATATCTTGAGAAAATTTTTCATCCTGGATGAAAACACAGGATACATTTGTTTTCTGGAGCTCTTCCAGATAAATGTTTGGATGGGAAAAACACGTCTTGAGTGAGATTTTCATGGGACTCGGGTAACTATTTCTGAGCTAAGTACGAGAAGTTGTTCACAAAACCTCATTCTTTGTTTCTGGAGGTATGTTTTTCATTTGTTGAAGGCAAGAAGCTGTAATTTCTCTGCCCTGAGAGGGAAACTGGAATCTGAGCTCTATATTTCTACAGAGCTGCCATATATTTTGCATGCATTTACAGAGTAGTTCAGGACTTGCATCTTCCCTCAGAGGAAATATATGTGACAGTGGATACTGAGTGCTATAATGCATTTTTCTTCCTGTCTGAATAATCAAAGTAGAAGAAAAATTTGTGCAATTTTATGTCTTACTTGCAGATAAAGAATAGTTAGCTTTGACTGGCTCATCTTTATTTTTCATGCACTTACTTAATTGGTAAATAATAATTAATGTCCCCTCAACTGTTCTCCAGTATCCCCTCTCCTAGTATTAGTGGGAAGATAAATGATTAGGAAGAGATTCAAGAGAAGTTATGAACCAATGATTCATTCCTGCAAAACACATTTATTTCACCTCTGTCCCTCAGCAATTTCAACTCTCTAAACACTGCAGACTTTCCTATCAGTTCCAGCCAGGCCAAGAGAGAGTGCTTTCACGTTGCTCTTGTTACTCAATTCGGAGCTGTAACTCTCACTCGATATTTTACAATGTCATATACAGATCTATTTGGTCTCCATGCCATGAAGTAGTTTCTTTATTGTCATATTTGCAGCTCTTAACTTGCAGCAAATACCCCAAAATATCATTCCATATATCACTGAAATGGTTAATAATAAAAAGTTTCATTTCTTATTTAAGGCACTACAGTGACACCATCAGCTATCTTTAAAAGTTTTACATTGTGGAAAAATGTCAAAACTATTACAACTGACAGGAATTATAGAGTAATACCTCACCAAAGGGTACAAATATAGTCACCATGCTACATCCATAAAGGACATGGTTTTAGGCACGATGCAAGCTCTTCTGTTCGAAGATACTAAAAATGACTTGATTTCCTACAAAACTATATTACTTTTAATTCAAAAACTTTTTTTTTCTAAAGAAAAAGTCAAATGCAGCAGTTACATTCACTTTAATGAGTTGAAGCTTTAAAAAAAATTACATGCACAGTTAAGCACAGATACTCTAAGAAAATAATCCATATTTCAGGATGAAAGCAAAAACATTCTTTCAAATGCACATTTTCTTTAGTAGGCTATAGATTGTTGTCTTGACTGCCCTTCATATATGGTAATCAAGATAGATGCTGGAGACATTACAAGAAAGAGCAGTAAACACCAAAGACAGTAGCCTAGATAAATTTTCAGCATAAATAAACCTCAGTTGGTAGGGAGCCAAACAGAGTAATCAGCAAGCGACCTGCGTTAAATTAGGTCATACCCTCTCTCTTCTGTCATGAAAACAACTACTGTGAAAGACCTTTAATGTATTTAAAATCCCGGTGGATTTATTGACAGTACCTTTGTCTGGACCATGCCTGGTCTCTGGTCCCTCAAGTGCTCCAGGGTAGCAGCAATATCAATCTCTTTAGCACCTGCAACAAACCACAAATTGGGCTGAGTTCAGAGCACAAGATAATCCATGCTGCATCTGTCAATCTCTTGCTATCGGGTTCCCTTTGGGCTAACAGTCCAATTGAAAATTATTACATCCATCTCTCAGCAGACTTGGCAGGCAGCTGCAATTTTTGTGTTCATATAGAAAAATAAGAGGTTGGGGCAGTTTTTATTAACATTAATTCAAGAAAAGCCAGAGAAAAACAAATTCTTAAAAATGCCTCTACACCTACAGCAGAATATATTTCACAAAACCTAAGGGTCTGTTGTGGCAATGCCATCCAGTGCCCCTTTGTCACTTCTAAGAATATGCACTGAATTAAGGGCCCGAACCACATAAAGATTTATGCTGTTAAAACAAGATTCAGGTGAACTTTTGTCACCTGCAGCTGAGATCTAGAAAGCCTGTCTGTGGCTTCTAGCTCAGGACCTGCCAGACCATCTCGCTGTGTGACCAGCTGCTTCAGCCAGCAAATCTACGGCATTTTCTGAAGGTTACACTTGGGGTATCTGGACACCGTGGCTGTGCAGCGATCAGCAGCACCAGGATGCAGAAAACAGGCACTGCCGTGGGGACTGGCTCCCTTCCTCAGTGTAAATGGAGGTCTTTTCTTTTCAAACATCACCTATGGAGAGCAAAGAAAGCCCTTGTGCCTCTTGCCATGTAATAACCCAGAGCCTGGAGAATCAAAGGGGACAAGGAGATGTGGATTTCCTCCTGTTTCCTCAAGTTTAACATGTTTCAATACTACCCTTCTCATTTTCCATAAGTGCCTACCCAGACACATGTTTTTTGAGGGGACTGAGAGAAAACCAGGATTTTGGTCCTTCCGGTGTGAACTCCAGGTAGAAGCCTGGCTGGAAATCCTTTGAGCTGAGAAGTTCAGCTACAGAACTTGGCTCTCTTGCATCCGTCCCCTTCTGCATCTTGCAGGAACATCACACAATGCCAAAACATCAGGCAGATGGGCAGAGGGTCACCCTAGCCCAAGTGTAACTGCCTCATCCCCGCTTCCCTATCCTCTACTGCTCCAGATGTTCATACATTCTTCTAGGGCAGATATGGGTCTGTAGCCTCTGAAGATCAGGAATTTGGTGACCTCAGGTCTCTCTTCTTTTGCACATACACTTTCATCATTATATCAAGGACAAGGATCAGACACCTTCTGAAATCTGCTCCATTTTGAAGGATATTCAATGGTGTGCTCTGAAGAGAACTGTGGCCCTTTGATGTGCACTTTGACAACTGTTTCCTGTTGCCTGGCCCTAGGAATCTCCTGGCCCAGGCTGGGCCAATTTGGGACTTCCTTCTGGAGGCATTTAAATCTCCCCACCTGTTCACAGGGGTCTTGGTGCCTAACTTGGGAGTCATGCACCTAAAATGTTGCTGCTGCAATAGCTCACTTGTACACATCTAGAACATACATTTGTTTAGTTCCCAGGACTGGATTTGCAGGATGGGGCCAATGCTTACCACTATTTCTACAACTCTTGCAATTTAAGCGCTTAAGTCTAACTGTAATTAGGGTCACATCAATGTAAACATTATGTACCTCCTCATTTACCTAACTCAACTTTATAACTCAATACCATCTTTTCAAAAATTCAGAAAAGCAACTAAAAGTAAATGTTTTAATCTGTTTTCCTTTGATAGAAGACATGAGAAGATTTTTAAAAAAATCATCAGGTCCAGAAGAATAATTGATTTGCATTATGTTCTTCATATTGATGAAAATATGTTCTTCAGCTGTATCAGAAATAGAATGGATTAATTCAGTAAATGTAACAGTGACAACTCAGAAAAAGTATCTGGCAGATTTCTTTTGCTAATTACCACAGGTTGGGGCACTGTCTGGTTTTTGCTTTTTTTTCTCTCCACGTGTTGTACAGGAATTTACAGGGATGGAAAAAATAGAAAGTTTTATTTTAAAATAAAAAGCCCCAAACCTCCGTACAATGGAGCAGAGTGATACATACTCACATACGCTGTAAAGTCTGATAACAGTGACAGTAATTATACCTTAAGTCTGTTGCAGGTTTTGCAGTGGCAATTCATCTGGAAAGCATCAGTAAAGGTACACTCTTTGGAGACCTTACTACTCGTGCAAGATGGTAGCTCATTTCAGTGTTTAGTCTTGTGCATTAGTGCAATTAGGTGGGATTTTCGTGTTCCACCACAGATGTCCATGGGAGCAGAGTTGTGTGAGTACTGCAGACGCTGTACAGCCTTACTTGTGGTCTCATTAGATTGCCAGGAATTAAAATGTCCCAATAGCATCTTGGCTCAACATAAGAGGAATTCTCTCTTTGAGAAATTAACATAGGAGGAAATTTGAAGACACTGACATTCATTCACGAGGTTAACCACAGTCCTGAGCTGGCTTCCGAGGTGTGCTCCAAGGATCAACCCAGAGATCCTCCCAGTGGAGCGGGCAGGCTCGAGTGTCAGGTGGGCTTCCCCACGGTTGCAAACGTGCACGTCTCCCCTCCAGTAAGGGATGGTCTTTATTTGAAAATACTCTAGCCTCAGGACAAAAAGGGAAAAGGTTCATGACGACCTAATAACACTCTTTAATGGCCAGACAGGCTTCTGAGCTTACCTTTGAAAGAGTTAATTCCTCCATTCCTGTGACGCAGATTGAAGGCATTTACTAGCGAAGTGATGCTTGCTTTTTTATCATCATTAACAGAATGACATGCCTAATAGTATGAACAACTCCTGATTATAAAATCCTGATTTAGCAAAACACCAAAGCATATGCTTGCACTGGAACATAAGAATAGTCCTAGTGGGCCAGTGTGCTTGATGGGAAGCTTATTTTGAAGTGTTTTGTCAGTAGAAGTCCCTGAAAAGTATTTTTTTACTGATTAGCGTCCCTCAGCCTGTGGGTTGTGATCAGCACGTCACCCACAAGCACTTCTGATGTCCTCAGACATAGGTAATTAAAAGGAAAAGGAGAGCAAAGTATGATTTTGCCCAAAGCACATGTCTTGTTGAGAGGTTAGGCAGTGAGAGGAAAGGCAAAGCAGAAACAGAGATCAGTTTGCTACCCCATTTTTTCCATTACTGAATGCCTCTGGTGCTGTGGTGATGGCAACTAAGTGCCTAGAGGGGCTGTTCAACAAAACTTAGTGTTGCAGAGACGGGAAGCTGTTTCGGAAGAAAAATACCTTGGAATAGGAAAATTCACAGGAAAAGGGATGAAATCAATGGCATAGGATAAAGCCAGTATGACTTGTTTTCTTTCTACTTGAGTAAACCTCTCTTCCTCCCCCACATCCACTGCTACATGTTCTGCCTCTATTCCCTTACTGTGCCTAAACCAAATGCCTTTAAATATATATTTCTAGCCCACTATTACATCTCATTTTGTGATGAGGGCTTTTTTTTTCTATTCAAACTTACGCTGGATTGCTGTTATATTATGTATATTCAGCTCACTTCCACGGATGTGTGCAATGATAGTCTGGAGAAAGGTGACAGAAATGGACAAAGGAAGGGATTTTTCAAGGCACAAAGGGTGGTCTGAACCCAACCTGCCTTCACAGGTGAGAGGAGCTCAGTGCTTAACTGAAGTGTGAGCTTTCAACTCCCTTTGGAAGCATTTTGTTGAAATATGACACAAATTCAACATCTTCTTCGCCACACTGAGGCTTTCTCTTTAATCTGAAAGTACAACAGTATGGCATAACGCTCTTTAGTACTCTTTAGTACTCTTTAGTCATATGTTACATGACATTGGGAGAGAGGGTTATTGCATCTAAGGACATCAGGGTCAAATCACGCTCTTACTGAGATGGCTGCAAAATATGCACACACTGCTAAGGTATTTTAAACTTTGCTTATCTGGAAAGCCCACACACAATCTAAATTTGATGCAGTGGTCTAGAGTAAAAGCTGGAAGTACTTGATCCACTGATTCCAAGGATATCCCATTATTGGAATTGTTTTGCTCCAGCTACTAAACTATGAAGCCCAGTAATAGATGGAGATGTCAATTTGTTGTCATACAACAAATAATCTAGAGGAAGGGTTAAAAATACTAGGCTGGAAAGCACTGAGAATTGGAAAAGAGAACACAAAATATGTCAAAAAGGCAATATTTTCTATCTTTTCTCCCCACCAATACGTGTCTATCTACTTAACAGTGCTACTGGCTTCAGAAAATAAATAGGGGGATAAAAGAGGAAGCATTTAAAGAATAAAGAACTGCCTTTTCACCTTTTGACTGTATTTTGCTCTGCAGGGAATAAATTTGGTTTCTGTTTGTGACAGGTTCCGTTTCACAATGGATTTCATTGCTTGTTTTAAATGAACGTAAGAATCTAGCTTAGTGTGAGACCGAGCTAACGTTGTACCAGTTAGCAGTACAATACTGTACCAGCAGTATTGTGAAAAATGACTGTGCAATGTGCAATGTGATTTTTTTTTGTACAGAACATGTATTTGCAGTAATCACTGTGAGCTGGCTACTACTAGCCTTCCCCCTGCCCTTATCAGCTCACTGAGCTAGCTGAGTAAACACCTCCGAAAGCACTTCCACACCAGTGCAAGGCAGATTTTAACTTCAGTAATTAACTATCATCTTCCTAAAGGCTTGAAGCATTCACAGTGAGCACACAACAACCCACATCAGGAACGTTAACTGTATAAACTAAAAGAAAACAAGGAGAAGATGCAAGCTGAATTATATTTTGTCCCCAAGGGGAGAACCGGTTTCTGAAGTTTAGGGTCACATCCTTTGCAACCTTTTCTCTCCCCGTAGGCACCAGCGCAGGATGCACGCTGGCACTTAACAGCTGGTGCTCCTGATTAGCAGATCTCAAGGGGTTAAAGAGTTTGCCCTTAGATAGTTGCATAAGTGGAGTATCCAGCATGTCATAAAAACATGAGTAAAAGTTGAATTCCCTTTTCCTCCTGCAATAAATAACAAGCGAGCCAAATTCTGCTGCAATAGGCTCCGTGAGGTGACCAGCAGCAGCTCGCAATATTTAAAATCATCATGAATTAGCTAATGTTAGTTTTATGACTATAATAATGAAATCTTCCCTTTCTTCTTCTCCCGCTAAGCATGGCAGGGGACCCATTTTGATAAGCACAAAACACATGAGAAACACTCTGTGGAGGATAATCCCCTCCACATTGTAGCAGCATTGCTGTCGCTGTGATGGTACAGGAGTAAGACACACAAAGTTTGTCGAGAGGGGTAACATCTTTTAAAATATCAGCTGGGAAGAAAAAATTAAGGTATACCATTAAAAAGGGGGTTTCAGGTTTAGCACACTACAAAGCTTGTGCAACTGAAAATGTGCTGGGGTTTTTTTTTTTTCCAATTATAAGAACAATCAGCATTTGTTACATAAATGTATGGAAATTATGGCTTAATTAAGGCAAGCTTTGAGATTTTATTTTTATGTAATAGGCTTGAACATACTCACACTGAAAGCAAAGTCAAAAGTTCTATTTTATTCATTACTAACGAAAAGTGCAGCGTAGATTCTGTGAGACTGATAGAATTTTATATTAAAGGACTGTATTAAAAGGAATATTTTAGATTCTCGATGCTCTGAATTTTCTGTGTATTTATAAAAATAAAATGATCCTTAAATACTTCATCAAAGCAGTTATTTGTGGGGGGCTTCTTTTTAAATAACCCAAACTCAAGAGTTTTCTTTGTGAAGTTTCACAAATACATATCACTCATAAATATTAAATTAAAAAGGATTTTTCTAGCTGGGAACAACTTTCAGATCTACTGGCATATATTCTCAAAAAGATACGATTATAACTCTGCAGAATGGCTATAAATTTGTTACTGTGAGTCCTAAAGGGTGGCTTGGTCATTAGGTTGCTGTGTTTAGATACATTTGAATTCTCTTCCAGACCCAGACTGACTTCCTGCACCAGTTTGGTTAAATCATTAAATTCACCCTGTGTTTCACACCATAAAATGAACCATTTTTTTCCTACCTAATAAGTTGTTATGAAGACAAATCCATTAATGATTACAAGGTACTTGGACACTAGAGAGGTGAGGACCTAGATAGATACTCTATTCTTTTTTCCAATACCCTTTGCACCTTTCTCAGCCCTCTTTCTGTTCCCTTTGATCATAAAGTGATCACAAAGTTGAATATATGATGTAGGAGTCATGCTGAGCAGTTGTAAATGCGGGACTATTAGCACTGTTACTATTTCTCCTTAAGGAGATGATGATGATCTGTGTGGGAATAAAAAACGGAATACTAGGGGGAATACAGAAATGACCTGTCAAGTGCCTTTCTTTTTGCAGCAGTAAGTATTCCGTTTCATTCTAGTCAGATATTACCTGCTTAATGCATCTTTTTATATTTATTATATTGTATAGATTTTTGAATTAGGCCTCGAAGGGCAAAGGGACTTGTTAGGTCAGATTAAAAACTGGCTTGTTAAAATCTTGAAGGAAGAGTCCCTAATACAGTTCTTTCCGCCGCTGTTGCTAGAAGCTGAAAAAGATCCAATTAATATTTCCAAGATGCTGCTGATCGGCAGCCTTTTAGCCTCAGTCATGCGCGGTGCAGTATTTGCAGGCACTTGGGAGTGCCGTGGAAGAATCACTTGTAATATTACGAAATAGCAAAAATACACATGAGAAAGAAAATAAGGGCAAAAAATCCAGTGTCAGCAAGGACAATCAGCTGTGTCATCACAGCGTGTCTGCGTTTAGGAAGAATATAAGTGTTTTGCATGTTTGGGTGATGACTGGATGACTCATGCCTAAGCGTGATGCTTCATGGTCAAAGGAAACTTGTGTACGGTGGCTTTATGCTGCCTTTCTTCCCTCCCCATGCGAGGGCTCTGACAAACAGGCTTTCTTGGGTTTAGTACGTTTTCTGACCCTTTTCTGTGCTCAGCTTTGCCTCAGGAAGGAGGGAGATGATGAAATGCGGACACCCAAGGACAGAAACCTCCTAAAGAAGGAAAGACAGTAATAGAGCCAGGTCTGCCAGGAGCCTAAACACACAGGAGCCTAAATACTGCTGGCTGTGACAGCATATAGAAACAGAAGCAGGCTCTCTGGGGAGTTAGGAGGGTATATCAGTACCCATGGACTATTGCACTGTCACAGCTAGGCTGTTCCCAATGCCCAAGCTAGCTGGACATAGCACAGATACGCTACAGATTTGCAGTGCCCCCAAAGCTCTAGATGCCTCCAGCTTCCCACTGACAACTTCTAAAGGACAGCTTGCGTAGCTGCTCCAGCAAGTGTTTGCCCCATTGAGTACTTAATGTTGCAGTGAAACATTTAATCACACCATATGAGGGGCAAACTCAATCTGATTAAAGAAGAAAGGGTCATAACTAGGGGGAGTGTAACACCACTTCTTCACTGACCATTAGTTTTAATGGCATACCGGTAATATTTACTAACTAGCTCGGTCTCAAAGGCCCAGCCTCATCTCATCTACTCCAGCCATCCTTGAAGTTCGAATCGGAGTTAGTCATCTCCTCTCCCAACAGCTAAGAGAGAGAAGGGGAGCTCTGATGGGCAATTCATTTGCCTGAGAATTATCCTCCAGAGGTGCGTATCGTTCTCCACTGACGACTGAGTAGACCTAGACAACTAGGTTAGGTGAGATGCTTAATGCTAGATGCTTTATAAGGCTAAAGTTAGCTGGAATGAACCTGGGCTGAGAAGAGTTGAGTTTCTGCTCTGCAGAAACTCAGGCTCAGAAATGCCAGAATCTGCCAAATCTAACAGTATTTGAGATCTGTGCTTTTGTCTGCTGCCCTCCCCTCTTCCCTCCCCCAACAGTGTAGCAATTTTGATGGAAATGACAAAAGAAAAAGCAACATGGAACCACAATGAAAAGATAAACCACTTGCAGTATAATGTAGGGAAGGCCATGAAAAACATGTTCTAAGAGTAACTGCTGTTTGTGTAGTGCTCTGTTGCAAAAGAACAAGAGTATTTTCTTCCTTCAACTTTCATTGTCTGAGTGCCCATTAAATAAAAACACTTGTAAATATTAAAGTTAAAAAAAGGAGCTGAACAACAGCTAGAAACTACAAAAATAAAAGCAATTTTCATTTGTAGTTATCCAGATGTCTGCTGCTGTAGCTGCTGGAGTTCTGCTATTGGCCAGGAGGATCATTTGATGCTTTTCATGGAAAGAGAAAAGCGTCAGCAAAAACCTAGCGAGGGACACAGTTTTAAAGATAACAAAAAAGATAAATGTATTCAGGCTGGCATTTTCATTAAAAGCTTATTCTCCCTCTGAGATGAACAAAATCTGTGTGCATGTGTGTATGTAGTTAGGGATGGACTCAACATATACCCGAGTCTGTGAACTGTCTGTAATTTAACACAAAATACCTAAGTGCTTCTATACACCTAAAAATGATCCAAATAAAAATTTCACTACATTTATTAAAAAAAAACAAAACAAACCAAAAAAGCACAACAATGACAAAAAACCCAATGGGAAAAACAAGCATACAAATGCAGAGGAGAGTACTTCAAGTAATAAAAGCAAAGTAATGAAAATTATTGTGACAGTCATATACACACACAGTATACATTACATAATGTGTTATTGTTTACACATTTTATATTAATTCTTGAAAACTGCATGTTATAAATGTATAAATGTAGGTGATATGGCTTTGTCAGTACGCAATCCAAAGGAAACCGATACTGAAGATGGAATGCCTAGGAACAGCATAACATTTTAAAAACTGCTACAGGAACATAATGCTTCTAAGCTTACACTGATTTTAACAGTCTTGCAGAGATAGAAATTCACTACTGATATCTCAGTTTTTAAGCTAATATCCTTTGTCAATGCAGAAAAAAACATGCAGGAACCACTCACTGTAACTGAATGCAAATGGATGCTAATTTGAGGCCCAGTCCTTCCTCCTTTCCACTGTGCATGGGAATATATCACATCGCACTCTATTTCATATAGGAATTGTTTCTCTTTTACATCTAGATTTCCCCCAACCTCCTCAGAAGATAAAAGTAAAAGGAATATGCCTAAATTACTACATGCAAGAAATGGAAGTTAATAAATTATATTTTATATGGGGTAAGATATCCCATAATCACCTCTGGTCACTCTAGAAAATACCAGTGCACAAACCTAAATTCAACTTACACATGCATGCACATAGGCGTGCACACACATATACAAAGTGTAAACATGGCAAGAATTGTGGATGTGCTGCTTCTGCCTACTCATAGGTGTTCCGCAGTATCAGCTCCCATAGACTTCTGCACAGTTTGCTTCTTTTAGTATTTCTCCCAGAAACTACTGGCGAATTACCTGAAAGGCAGTTCATCTCCATGTGCTGAATGAAACATGAACAAAGTTCAGATGCTGATTGCAAAAATGACTTTTCTAAAAACGTGTCTTGGCCCTAAAAAGTCTTGGAGTCCCCTCTGGAAAATGTGAATTTTCATTACAGGGGACACAGAAGTAGCTCGCCCACATGAATCTATTAAATTGTAAGAACTACATTTTACATTACTTTCATTTTACATTGCACGTAGGTGGCAGTGCTTTCACAAGACAGTACATGGAGTGACCTGAATAAAAGATGCAACTATTATGGATTCATTCTTTAATGAAGTTTATCCTTTAAAGTGGCTAAAGTGGTCCAGCTGTAGAAGTTGTGGAATAATTACACTTTAGTTAGGTAATATACATTGTACCCTTTACAGCCAGAAGACTACCATCTGGTCAATTAAACACTTCTCTTCAAATCCTTCTATGGACTGCTGCATGAGATTAGCTACAAAAAAAGTAGTTCTTCACTCTGTATATAAACCTCCTTTTCCAAACATTTGCCCAGCTGCTTCTCAAACTGATAGCACAGTACTTCTATGACCAGCTTTTTCACTTTTCCATATTCTAACCTACCCATTGTGTGAAAAATGCCGCCCAAATTCCTTATCTGCTTGTCTCCTCCTTAGTTTCAGTCAATGACCTCTTGTTTTCAAATTAGTCACTATCTCAAGCTGCTTACTGACATCAATACATTCCTTTCAGGGTCTTCTAATGCTCTATGGGGACCCCCCTTCGCGCTCCCTTTCCCAAGGAATAGCCCATGTCTGATCAGTCTTTCTTCACAATTCATTTGCCCCAAACCCTGAATAATTAGGATTGCTTTCTACCACACTGTCATAGTCCCAATCCTTTTCCAATAAAATCTCCAGAACAGCAAATAACTCAAGAAATATGGCTCTTTTAGAGTAATCCCTGACCACTAAACTATATAAAAAGACAAAAAAAGCCAAAGAAATTACATCAATAACTTGTTCACTTTTTGTTTGAAATCTCTATATGCCATAAAGGAAACCATCTAAAAATGCAGCCCATACAACATACACTGGAAAACATCAACCAGCAACACCCTTCCCATGGTCACTAATTCATTTCACAACAGAAGCTTGTAGAACATGCTACTTTTTAATCTTCATTTTATGAACTATTAATTGATGACTCTATAGCGTCAATAACATGTCAAAAGCTTTAAAGCTTTATACCTCAATAATGCGTTTTGCAAAGAAAATAAACACTGTTTTAAACAGCTTGCTCTAAATAGCCAGAGTTCCCTGAGCATCACAGGCTGGACCGTAAAAAACTGTCCTATACGTTCCCCACACACTTTTGCATGTAGCTGGGGGCCCAGCTTTCATTGTGATTAATTATCTGCTGGGAAAGGCTGCAAGAATGAGCACTATTTGCCTAATTGTGTTTCCAGGGTAACTCATTACATAAAAGTTACAATACATAAATGCAGCTCATTTGAAAAAACGGCCTTATAACATATGATATGCTTACATGGACACTAAGAACTTCTTTCAGAAATTGAAACAGCAACATTTCAGATTTACATGGTTAGCATTATTGCCGCTGAGAACTGAGGCAGTCTTGTGGACAGGACAATAGCGCACAAAGCAAAATCTAATTTTTTGGCTTTACTCGCCTCCATTTTTCCCCTTTTTCCTAGAGACAATAATCTACCCCACCTAAATCTCAAAGACCAGCAATGTGATCGACTCAAACTTGGAACGTGAAAATAATTACATCTTGAAGTCCTGATTTTTTCTGCCGTAAATTTTTCTCCAGATAAATTTATTTATTTATATTCTGGAGAAAATCCCACCTATTTCTAATCCCACTTCTTGCCCTCTTTCCATTAAACACTACTTTAAAAAAAGGTAATCTCTTTTACACTACATATTCTCTCAAACCATTGTATGACACATAGTATGTTAAGTTTTATTTTCATGGGAAAAGCTGGATCCTGGGCTGAAGAAATATTCCCTTGTTCACCAAGAGCATGTCAGAAATAGTCTCCCTGAGACTTGTATCAGCAGAACCAAACAACAGAATTTTCTCAGACTTTGCATAAGGACTCAAAAATAAGCAGATTGAATCCATTTTAACACGAATATGGGCATTTTCTTTCATAAAATCCTTTCAGAGAAAGGCTAACCCCACAACTTCATTATGATTGTTAAATCCACACAGCAGATAAGCAAAACCTCAGTAAGGGTTCAGATTAGCCAAAATCATTTGATCACGATGAGTCAGAAGGCGAATTAAGGAATCTTTTGTTTTGCCTTAAAATGTCACGGTATAAACTGCATCTGCTCAAGAGCTGACTCACAAGACCCTCAGACAATAGGGTAGTGGGGGCAAGGAAAGGACTTGGGGAGATAACCTCCGCAGCCAGCCCAGGCCGGAGTGTGTGTGCTCATCAATTATAATCCAAGCTTTTGAATGCGAGAGAATAAACTGTTGGTTCGGCTTTGCTAAATCGAATCTTTTTGCTGGGTTTTAGAATTCAGAAATCAATATTTTAAAAAGATTTTAAAATTCATATTTGCCTTCCCTTTGACTCATCTCATTCCAGTTATTTCAAACACAAGAACATGGATGGTCAGCAAACCCTAAGCAGCTGCTGGCTGGATTAATATCTAAAAATCAAACTATTATCTACACTATCCAAGCCTCTTGGTTCAGAAAAATGAAAGCGGGAAGACTCATAATCTCATTTTATTTTCTTTTTTGTGCCAGAAACGCTCAATAAAAATGTCTTGCAATATATCAAACTTTTAGTCACTACAATAAGCCTGCAGGAAAGACAAGAAATGAGAAAATTTTCAACTTGTCTCTAGATCACACAAAAAGAAAAAAACCTGATCAGCTCAGAGTTACTGTGAGTTTGGGGCAAGGAAGGAATGTCAAGTAGACTAAATCTAAATCAGTTTATCTTCCCTAGTAACAAAGGATAAAACTTGTAAATACATCAAGAACGTTGAAATTCTCAGTGGAAATCGACCTCAGAAAAACAGTCTCTGTCAAAAATACAGCAAGTATTGTTATCTACAAAAACAATCCATTATCATTTTCTGTATTTATTTAAATCATGGAAGTGCATGTGGAGTTGAAATAAGTCACTTCTCAACTTCTCACTCAAAACTAAAGCTTGTCCTAACCTGCCTGTCAGGGAAATGAGAGGTGACTTGGTAACCGTCTTAAAATTGTAACACTCATGTAAAAATAGTATCATTGTTAAATAGTTATCACAGTTAAAACACATTAAATAGTATTTAAATGTGTTACTGTAAGGCCAGACTCAACACCGATTGGTTTTATGTTATTACTTTGATGGGTATAGGATCAGGGTCTTGTAACTGCTCTGCATATCAATCTAGCAAGAAAAATAATTATAGTAATAAACTACATGATAAATAGCAGCTCTAAGTTAGTGGAACCACTGAACAAAGGATACACTTGCATTTAAAACTTTCCGCTGACATGACACAGGAATGATAGAACTGAATAGACACTGTTGTTCTCTGACTGTTCCAGTATCTAATCAGATTATTTAATATGGCTGTTTGGAGTGAACACACAGATGCAGTCATTACATTTACTGCACAGAGGACAGTGAAATTCATTAAAAACCCAACCCAGGAGGAGATCCTGCCTGGCTCTCAAGGCAGCTGGGGGCCAGGACGGCGTTTGCTGGGCAAGGGCTCCTGCAAGCCCCCTGCAAGCTCTGACCTGCCCTCCTGCCCACTCGAGCCCCCAGGTACCCCATGGGGACTATTTCTACCCTCGGTAGTAGCTTCTACCCTCATGCAACTGCACTAACACAGGGCGCTTTGGCTTTTTTTGAATTTCATTCCTGCTCTCTGGAAGGGGCCAGGGCCATCAGACCAACGTGGTGGGGGTCAAGTACAAAATCCTCCCCAGCTTGGTTTCTCTACCCTGGCTTTAGGTTTTAGGAGTAGGTCCCTTGCTGGTGGTTTTCAGCATCTAAAATAATGAGGGATGGCAACAGGCGAGATAGTTGAAGATATGAATTTATAACGCGTTTAATAGACTAAGTATTAGCACTAATTCAATGAGCAGTAGGAGAAGAAATTGTAAATGACAGAGGCATTTACAGTTAACTGTCTAAGAGAATGCAGGGAAGTAAATCATTACATGAAAAAGGAGCTCCTTTTCTCAACCTACCCTATTAAAAACCCCACTAAAGAGCCAAGGCATTTATTGATTGCTTTCTACTTTCCCACTGCCGAAACTAAGTACTCCTCTATTTACTTTGATTTAAAAATGCATTATTGTCTACTTTCTAATAAACCAGACAGTGGAACAAGAAACTCAAATTATTCTAAGTTTATTCTTAAAAGTCCGTTGTGGTTTTTTTTTTTTTTTGAAAGACTGAAGGCCTTAATCCTTAAAAGCCTTTTTGAAAGAAATGTTACTAGATGCTGGCCTTGCAGCTGGGCCCAGATTGAAAGTGCACTTACATTTTTATGTTTAGTGCTGAAGGACTCTGAAGTTAGCCCTCGCACTCCACATAAAAGCTTTGGAAAGGGCATTCTTTGCCACTCGTGCAATTCATTCTCTAAGAAAAGGAAATGGAAAGAAAGATTTCATGTCCAGGGCCTTCAGGCCTTTGATCATTTGATGAACATTGGATCCTCAACCTGGGCCTCCAGCTTCTCAGGCCAGACAAAGAGGGCCCCGGCCGCACAGGCTGGGCCTCGGCTCCCGCCCGAACAAAACCTTTGGCGGCCGCACAGTGTGACAGCCTGGGAAAGGCCCACCTCAGCAGGGCTGAGATGCCCGCTCTGCCCTTTGATCTTTCATTTTAAACCCCAGCCAAAGCACCAGGTCAGGGGATTTCGCGTCGCACACCCCCACGGGCAGAGGGGAGCAGGTCAAGAACAAAATGGGGGTGACCGATCTCCAAAAAGCCCTGTGACGCCTTTCTCTGGCCAGTTTCACATGACTTGTCTGGCATTGTGAAGTGCTAAGCCCACACTTAAAATGGAATTTGACATTACATGCTACAATGGAGTCAATAAATGGCATTCTTCAGTGCTTTTACAACAAAGTCAACCCTCCCTTAAGTGGCTGAAAGCCCCAAGCTAGAAAATACTTCTCATTTACTTCTTTAGGCGAGTAAATTGCATATACTTTAAATCTAGTTTTCCTTACAGCTTCTCATTGCCAATGACTGAAATGAGCCGACCAAATACCTAACAAAGGTCTATATTAATTTTACGATGTACCATTGCTTCTATTTTTAAAGACTAGGTTGTCACGTGGCATGTAACAAGCATTGGAAATATCTCCAAATTCCTGCACAGACTAAAAACGTACTTTCGAATGAGCCTGAAAAACTCATCTCATCCCACTGAAAAATTTATTTTCAGTACAACTGCTAAGGAGGAGAACGCAAACACACAACTGCTTTTAACATCAGCAGCAAGTTCCACATGATGCTTGAGGGCAGAAAATTAAGTCCATGTTTGATGAGACATGTTAGCAGAATATGGAGAGAAAAAATGCTAAACTCTTCTATCGGAAGGAACAGGACACCACTATGTCCCACAGCACTGGTATATGCATGATGCAATAGATGACTACAAGGTTTGAAGTATATTTTTAAAATACATACAAAAATATGTCTATGTTAGAAGATTTTAAACAACTGTAAAGTGACTAGAACTGAAAGAACTAAATATTGTTACTCTATTTAAATTAATATATGTTTTTACAATTAATCCTTTTTCTTTAAATGTAAACACATGTGCATAATGCCAAATCAAGGTGGCTTAAGAACTCAGCTTAAGAAAGGCAAATAACTATTTTTTCTTTATTTTGAACCTCACAAGATTTTTCTTCCTCTTAAAATGCAGTTCTATGAAACTGTGATACAAAGATGGCCAAAGGCATGGGGAAGGTGTACAATATATAAATAAAGTTGACTGTTATGTCTTTATAACATATGGTCAGGTTAACATGCCAACTTTTACCCTCCTTCCTTCTGAAGACAGTATCAGTATTAAAAGAATGGCTTAGTTCTAACATACCAAGATTATTTCAGGGCACCTCATGAAACTCCCACCATGAAACCATTTTCGGATTGACAAAAAGTTAAGGAATGGTCTCAATCTCTACAGAATCTATAGACTTCATTTTAAACAAACAGACAACAGTATTTATTTATGTCAACAGCTGATTTCCCCCTCAAAAAATTACACCTCACACATAAGGAAACTAAGGGACAGAAAAGTTAAGTAAATTGTTCAATATTGAACAGTGGCAGAGCTGGGAACAGAGCAGTAGCTGATTTATTTTCAGTCTTCTGTCCTGTCCACTACAGTCTTCTTCCTCCTAAGAGACAAATTTGTGGAGCACATGGGGCTCTGTCTGATACCAGCTCTTCTAGGTGCTTTGGTGGCAATGGGCAGCTACAGAAAGGAAAGTAATGGCATTTGACCATCGTGGCTGGGTAGGTGACAGTGGACTGGCAACAGTCATAAGGCAGCCCAGGACCAAACTCACGTAACCATGGAATAAGGATTTTACAGTCCCAAGGTATCCTCTTCTGAAATCTGTAATAACTATTTTAAATGATAAATTTAAAAATTCAAATACTTCTCAACAGCACAAAAACACCTGCTCATTCACAAAGCATTTGTGTTTGGGTTTGTTGTTTATGAAAATAAAACTTGAGAACGTTCAGGAAAGAGTACGATTTGCCTCTAATTTATTCTCAGAATTTCTGTGAATATTGCTCCCCGCGTTGTCATGGCAACACAAGCACATCTTTCAGTACTGAGGAAGTAACAAGCCTTTCGATTCTCACCTTTGGCCATTTTATTGAGAACCATGTCAATTAGAATGTAGGTTCCACTTCTTCCTGCACCATCGCTGCCAACAGAAAGGGAAAAAGAAAAAATAAAGCCTATCAATGTGCATCTAGACTCAATATGAAGGTACCTGCCCTTAATGTTATACTGTTACACATGGGGGGAGAGGACAGAATGAGGCGCTAAAGTAGGGTACTGAGAGGGGGAGAGAAAGCTTGCACTGAATTAACACAAGCTGTTTGTGGAAGATTGACTACTAGCTTTTATGGGTAACAGGGCTTGCTTTGGATTTTTTTAAACCAAATTGTGTTAATGCAATAAAAGCATTTTAAACAAGTCAGTAACCCTAAAGTTACCATTTCTGCTCAAGAAGTGTACATATCATGAGCTTATAGTCACTTGTACATGAGATCAAGAACCACAGAATAAGCTAGACCAGAACATTATCTGGAATGGTCCCCAAATGTTGCAGACTGCATTTAAACAGAGGGAATGTGTAGGGAGACCCGTTCGTGAACCAAGATATTTGATTACTGAGGGACTGTCTGCAATCTTTCTTCACTATACATCATGAGTGGTTTGTTTTTCTATTTACCTTTCCCTTTAAATCTTCCTGAGTTGCAATGAGCAGAAAAAATTTTACCAGGTAATTCCTAAGAAACAGCTTTAACTTTTGTGTATCATCAGCCCTTCCTCAGAGATGTAAACCCAAGCCTCAGGAGGGGGGAAGCTCCCTAATCTGAATGCAGCTTGTGTCCCTTTCAGAGAGCAACGTGTAATTGCCAGCGTGATGCTCTTTTAGAGCTGCTGTTAGCAAACATAATTAAGACTTTAAGTAAATGCCTTTTTTCTTTCCCTCCCCAAAATTTTTACAAAGGTGCATGTGTGACCAATTAGACTGGTATGTACTTTTATTAATTAAGCCATTATTTTTATTGATAGCTCAATTTGTGTACAAGAATTAACGAAAGGCAAAATAATAGAACAGCATGAAGTGCGTTATTACATTCTGTTTAGAGGCAGGCTATGAAACTTAATTTTTGTAAAGTCTCTGTAGACAGAGGTTTTTTTCTTTCAGTTACTAGATCACTGCTTAGAGAAAAGGAGGTAAGGGTAATAACATTTTTCTATGTCTATGAAGGGAACAAAGACACAATCTTATTAGTTAAGCTGAAAAATGAGAGATGAGGCAGCGATCAGGCCCGATAAAAACAAAAATTACTGAGCCGATGGTAGACATTTCCATCCGTCACAGTAAGCACAGAGCAAGAAACTTGAAGGCTCTTCATTCTGTGCCAAATGTTTTTTTCTCAGGCCTCCTGAAGGCAATGCAAACAAGCCTGCTCCAGAGTGTTCACCTCTGCAGAGGGCCTCCTTGCACCCCGTGGAAGGTGACTGCCGAGCCACACATGAGAAAACACGTCCCCTCCCTCCTCACTCCCACCCAAAGTGGAATGCCGTATGTCAAACAACCTGCCTCTTAGTGGGGCTGGTTTTCTATCTTCTTTATCTACATGAATATCTTTGATAGATAAGTGCAATATATTCTCCTTATAATTCAGAACCTCCAATGGCAAAACCAAACATTAACATTATTATGGTAAAGTTTTCCATTGACCTGCCCAATAGCTTTCATGTGCATCTATCAGACTGTCAGGCCTAAAGATAATCTGGTCTTAAAGTATTACTCAATCTCTGGGTAGGTTACCACTCCCTGACATTGCCTACTTCTTACCATGATCACTAAAAGCAAGCAAAAAAGAATTAAAACATAATTGTTAATAAAGAAGACTAAGTTGGGATGGAATGCAAGCAACCATTATCATTTTGAAGGATATTTATGAAATTGAAGCGCTACTTATATTGGAAAGGGTGGCCATACTTTATTAAATCATGGCACAACATCTAGGAAATCATAGGAAAGGCTAATTTTATTATGAAAACAGATCCTAAGTATTAATTAGCATTAAAAAACAGTTGAATTTTATTTAATTCCTTCAGCCTACCTCACTATCTGTTTAGTGATTAATCTAAAGCTTTAATTCACCCATTTTGTTTATACCTATATTAAATTCTTACACATACAAATCTCTCTAAAGCTATTTTAGAAATTGTACTTGCCTGCAATGAACAACTACTGGACAAGAGCGACCCCTGTAGCACTTGTTTACTTTTCTGAAATAAAACAGACACAAAAAACTAATTAAGCATATGACATACTGTTTCTTTAGCCAAATGTCAAAAATAAGTAACAAGGAAAAGGAAATATTGCAGTCTTTAAAGAACAGTCAGATTGATAATTTCCCAATATAACAAGCAGTTGTTACATACATAATCTTGTATAGAGTTTGCTTCTGTGTTGCTGCTGTAGAAATCCCAGAAAACATCCCATTATTGCTGTTGGCTAGGCAAAATAAATGACCTCTTTTCTCAAAATCCTCATGTCTTGGCCCCAAAACTAAGATTATCTTGAGATGTTTTAATTTTAAAGGCAAATTTGAGTACATGAGCTTGCTCAAAGAAATATTGAGGGCACCAAACTGAATCCAAAATTAAAAATGGCTATTCCAGTATACTTTGTGCAATGTGTGCTGATTTGTAAAATCAGTTCTCCTCAGAAAGGCAAAATCAGAATCTCCTGAAAAGCTTCTCACAAAATTCTAAAACGTAACCTGTTGTGGTGAAAATAACTGAAACCATCAATAATCTCTACTGCTTTGATTCTAATGCAGGAGTCTTAAATATTTCATATTTACACATTATTGTCTTCAGCTTCCCAGTTAAACTTTCGCAAGAGAATATATGTAAAGTCAATCAATAAAAGTACAGCTATAGAACAGATCTGCTGATACGCAAACTCAATGAAGTAATTAACTAGCACTTAAGCAAACCAAGATACTCAGTCTAAGAATATAGTCCATAAAACTGGTTTGAATCTCTTTAAATTGCCTTACAAAACCCAAAATCCCAAACACTTTCTTCTGCTCTAGGATATATTTTGCATGTCACGTATCTTACAGGCCACAAAAAGCCATAACATAGGCACACATATGTTAGCAAGGCAAGCTGAATAAAGGCTAAAATGGGAAAGCATTGCTTCAAGAAATGAAAACCTTTCATTCAATTTCCTTGATGAGATGTTTGAATTCACTGGAGCTAGAAGGTCTCCTATGAAATGATTTCACAGGGCAGCTTCCAAGGGGTGCTCAGACCCTCCAACTGTGCCCAGCTCGACGCAAGTGTTACACAGGATCCTGACTGCTAAACTGAAGGGAGCTGCTGGAATTTGGCAACTGTGGTACAATGTTATTATGAATTTTAAAGCATAACTAACCTACTGAATCATTTAGTTCTTGGCTGTTCATCTATTCACTAACATCTGTGCTGTGAAAACATGCATATATCTTTAAACATTGCCTACAGTATAGCCTGAAGATGCCTAAATCTGACAGGGAGCCGGGATACCTGTAACTCAATCCAAACAGGCTACAGAGATGATGCTGGTGTCACATGAAACTGTGTTTTCACATTTTGCTTTTTATTATTTAAGATTCTAATCAAACTTGAAAACAATATTAAGTTCCTGTAATGATTCCCTTTGAACATTAGAATTCAGGATTTTTTCACAATTCTTACTCTTTTGCTTACTGATATAAATCATACTGGCAGAGACATTCTGTCTCTATATTCCTTGGATGTAAGTAATTAATGCAGTAGAACAACTATCTATGAAATAAGTGGGAAGTCATTGAGCAGCACCTGACTTCAGAAGTTAAATAGACCATTCGTATGTCCACAAATGCATATATACGCAGGCACTACCAAGCAAAACTTCAGTGACTTAAGCTGCAGTAGACTTTGTACATGAATGAATCATTCAGTTCTTGATGGTCATATCCAAGGATCAACTCCTTCTATGTAACAAACCCCCTGATATCTGAAATGCCTGTAAAAACATCTGATACAGTCAGTCTCCATTTCCTTACGTGCAGCTGGTCATCCTCCCCCACCCCTCATCATGTGCATTAGTAAAGAGTCATTCCTGCATTTAAAGTATTAAATAAAAGCTAATAACTAGAGAGGGGTATTTACCATTTCTATTTCTGCTTGTGTGGTTCCTTTGTTCCTTGTATGGCACCACTAATATGATATTTGCATGTTGTGACTAGCCATCTACCAAAGTCTTGATAGAATTTCAATTACAAACTCGATTTAAACCTATCAGTAAATCAGACCTCCCAGTAAATCAGACAGCCAGAGACACACATTAGGGAAAGACACCTTATGTTTGTCAGTTTTATTGAAGGCGTTTCAAACATTTTAATTATCACACATTTCAGAAAACACATTAAAACAAAGGATTTCAATCCAGCTGGTTCATAGCTTTGTCTATATATAGTTTATGAAAATATTTAGAAGTGCAGCAACATCTCATTTCATTCTTAGTTCTGGCTAATGAGAGTGAACTGAAAATTCATCAGTAAGCAAAGTTCTTGAATGTTGAAGAGAATATATATTATATATATACATATACAGGAAGAATTAACTTAGAAAGAATGATTAGTAATACAAACCAACCCTTGGCTCATTGAGTGAAAAAGAAATCATCATGCAAACCATCAGCAAGCAAAGGTCAGAGGTCGTTAGAGGCTCAGAAAAGGGGTTTCCCACATTGTCCCTGCAGCAGAGTCACAGTTTCCAATGATCACTTTTGTGACTATGCAACTGGGCTCATATTACTAGCTGCAACATCACAAAAATGACACTGGCAACCGCTAATTAGCTGGCAAAATAAGAATTTGTCCATTTTTAAAGTGAGCAGTGTTAGTAAATGCCATTGCACACAGCGAGAAGTGATAGCATAATAGATATATATTTTAAGCAAAGCCCTCACATGTGATGCTAATTATCTTTTAGCTTAGCAGTCCCTCTTTAAAGTGTAAATGTGCTCCCTCTGGGCTCAAGAAATATTTAATTACACATATCAGTGCATGACTAACAAGCTAGTCCAGAGCAATAATGATTGGTCTATTGTTCAAAATGAAATTAGGACTCTAGAAGCATTTAAAACTGACCAGTAGTTTCTGTAGTAGCCTCACCTCTCAGGGACTGTCTTTTGCACAGATTTTTTAAATATATAGAATAATCGTTTTTTGGCAATTTATACCTACATTATGAAAGTATAATAGATTACTCCGCAAGGATTAATGTATCTGCTAAATACAAAACCATCTAAAACACTCTCTGATACATACTAAGAAAAATGTAAGCTTTCAGTTTTCAAAGAGACTTGCAAAATTTACTTCGATAAAAATTTTAAGGTCCATATTTCCACAGACTCTGGGCAAGGTAATTTTGGGAATCCAATTTTTCTTGGTGATGAATTATAAAAAATAGAGGGTTGGTTATGTATATGCTTAATTTCATATATGTATGTGAATATATAAATATACACACATATCCATATATATATATACAAACACACTGAATGCACATAAAAACATAGATAGATTAAAAGAAATGAGAGTAGCCCCTTCCTAGCACTACCCTACTCCGAGTCTGGTAGTGCTGTCAGACATTTATTCCGGGGGCTTTATGACTCAGCTGTAGTAATCCAGCAGAGTTTGTACTTTAAATTGGAAGATTCAGGTACAAAACATGTATTGTATAAATGAATTCCAAATACATTATTCCAGCAATAGTGCATTAGGGGTTTTTTTGTTGTTAAAAAAGCAGCAACATTAGATGACCAAGAAAACTGAGATTCACAGACCAGCTATTGTGCATGCCAAAATTCCTTTTCAGGCGGAATTTTACTATGCATTCAGTATTATGAGTTCATTGTACAAAATCTGCACGTAGCAAATGATTACAGTACCCTACACTGGACTGTGAATACATATTAAATGAACACTCAGAATTCAATTAAATCTTAACAGGTTCATTCCCATACTGGCTTTAAATACAAAGAATGGCAGCTCCACTACTTTTCTCATCTAGTTATAATTTTCTTTTTCAAAGTATTGCACAACAGTCCTTCAGCATGGATATTTAACCCTTACACAATGTTGCTCTAAGCAGTGCTTTCTTGGTGATGTGAACTGCGACTTACTGTAGACCTAATCCTGCAGTTCATGCGGGGACCTCAATTCTTACTGAAGCAAGTTGGAGTCGAGGTCCTCCGAACTTCAGATGGCCTGGCTGTATGGGCTCATTTATAGTCTAGTTAGAATTGCTAGCAGGTTTCCCACTAACTTCAAAAAGAGCAAAACGGGACACTGTGTTGCCTCTGTGCTGCAGCCTTGCACAGCTTAATGGAACCAATTCAGAATTTTCACTACAGAAATTCACTACAGGCAACTTCCACGGTACCACAAGCAAAGGGGAATCAACCTATGAAAATCACATTAGAGTTTGAACCCAGAGAAGAAAACCTTGAAAATTCAATTACAATTTGAACTCCATCCTATGGCCGTGCTTCCTTCCTCCACTATTGCATTTGCATTGCGACTCTGTAGTGTATCCTTATACTCTTACCCAGCCATAGCTCCTAGAGACTCAGTGCAGCTGCTCTTCGTTACTCGACCTGCACCGTGTGAGATGACCCTCTGCTTTGAAAAGCCTTGCAGCACATACAAGAGTACCGGTGGATGAAGGGTGGCATTTAGTTCTGAAATTTTAAGGGTAGAATTCTGCCAAGTGGGCAACCAGCTCCCGGTGGCTATACGCCAGCTTCTCCCCTCAGATGCAGATGCGTAACTCCGACTGGCATCAGCCAGAGCTTCTAGCACTTATTGAAAGAAGGAAGTTTGGACCTTTTGAGCACTGAGCCCCTTATAATCACTTCGGGGGGTTGTAGATAATATTATAGAATGGAGAGGAAAACACGCGATCCCACAGGCCGCTTTTGGATTGAGAACCAACTCCCCAAACCTCCCGGAGATTCTTTTCATTAGTCATAAGCGCATCGCTGTGGATTAGCTGATACAGGCTAACACCTACACATGATGCACTGGGCACGGTTTGCAATCAAATGAAGATTATTTCACTTCAGTATTTATCATGCATGGCTTTAATTTTCAAATTAAAATTTAGATAGACACAGCAAACATTAGAGAAGGTAGCAAGGACTTTCACAGGTTTTGCCTCTGTATGTTTGTATTTTAAAGCCACATTGACTTTCTTTAAAATTCCAGAGGGTATGCTTTGTCAACATTTTTGTCTGTTTTCTCAAATTTCCACCTTCCTGCAGCCAAGGAAATTCTAGAGTCCTCACACTGTTTGATCCATATGAGGAAATGCTCCCATGGGAATGCCGTTATTGCTATATGACTGCATTGTGACTTTTTTTTTTTAAATGTGCTCATAGTACCTGATTTATTTGTGAGATTCCTGCAATAAGGATCATAGGGGAGCCACCCAAAAAGCCTGGAAGTTGCAGAATGGATAAATACTCAGAAAACAAAGAAACACAGAAGCACTGAAGAGCTGCACAAAGGGAAGAAAGGTGTTGATCTCTAAATGGGAAATGAGCATGTCTTAAAACCAGGCAACATCTATGTGACAGACAACACGAACCATCAACCTACTGCAGATTTGTGTGTTAGTTTAGCATTGTGGCATCACAGGCTGAGGACCCCCCTTTCAAACCAGAAATATTTAAAGGACAATTAAAAGGACTAGTTTAGTTCCTCAGGTGTGTATCATCTTAAATGAACTGTCATACTTTGTGCTTTACCTGCGGAAATCCAGAAGTGATCTTGTGGAAGCAGGAACCCTCTGATCGTTCCAGCTGAGGAAGTGGAACTGTGTCACTGTGCGGGTCTCGTTGGTCTGCAGGTTCTTCAAGTAGAAGCTCCTCACGAGGAAATCCTCGCACCAGATGTGCTCAGAGACAAGGTTTACCTACACCCCACAGGAAGGAACAAACAGAGATCAGCAATTTCAGTTGCAAGCACATCTTCAGGATTGCAGGTGTAAGATGTCTGGGATGAAAGGATTGCATTAAAGACTTGTTTCATTAGCAGGTTGGCCATTGCTGGGAAAATACTGTTTTTTTAATTTAGCAATCAGTGTAGTTGTCAGGAAGGGGTTACCTGCCACTGCTATTTTATTGAAAACATAAAAAACCCCATTCTCGACAGTTTTAATGTAAAAGAGAAAAATCACTAAATTGAAACTTTACATCATTATGTGAACACGAAAGACACTGCCTGAAAATATGTTAGACTGCCCGTCGCTTTCTACTCAGAAATGCCCACAATGCATTGCCCAGGCTGCTATCAGTGGTCTTAAAAATCTGAGTTGAATTCATGAGACATGAAAAATCAGTTTCTTCAGCTGCGTAGAAACATAACCATTAAAAAACGTGGCTTATTTGCAGAGTACATCTTTTCAGAAAATGAGTTTGCTCACATTTTAGTTTAAATAACTGTCTTTCTTCACATTTTCCTATTCTTAGTTGGTATAGTGGTATTATTTTCTTCCCCTACTCAGCTGGACAACTGGAAAAATCTGACAACTATTGTCAATGGTACATTTCAAGAAAACTAGTGATATGTTATTTTGAGCTAGAACTCAGAAGCAGAAAATAAAAATATGTATTTGTTGTTGTGGCTGAAGCAAGAGGTAAAAATAGGTAGTATTAATTACTAAAGCTATACAGAGGCTTTTCTGCAAAGACATACATATGGCTTTCCTAAGGCAAAATTCACTAGTTCTAAAAATACTATTTTCCTATAAAATATAAATACAGAGTTTCACATTTCAACCACTTGAAAAACCACTTGAAAAACAAAATTGTTGTCCTTTTTTCATTGTAATTCTTGGCTCATTATTGACTAGATTTTATTCGCGGAAACTACCTTGCTATTAAAAATGAGCTTGAATTTTTCATAAATATAAAACTACTCGAAGGCACAAGAAGAGTATTTAAGAGCCCTTGGCTCGACCTCCAGGTTAGATTGGCTTAAACACCATTTTGCCCTGTAGGAAATCAACCCGGACACTTACTGTCACGTTTACAACCAGATATGCTGTTTAGGTACCTCATAGATGTGGTAGAGGTTTGACCCTTCGTCTGGCCAATAGTGGTAGCACTGTTTGATTCCGTTTTCTGCGAGGGGTGTCAGCATGACAATAACGACACAGCCGTTCTCCCAGACCATCTGCAGACAAAGAAAGACACCGTGGCCACATTGTGACTGCCTAATTACTGCGTGACATGTATAATTACTGCACTCAGACACACAATCAAAATTTATTCCATTCACAGGAAATTTATTTCATTTTCATTAGACACTTTTACTCTGCAGCTGCTTTCAAATCCCTGAATAAACTGGCACCATATTTTGCAGGCGTCCATGAAATATTAAAGAATTTCCAGTGATTTCAATTTGGGTCTTCCACAAAATCTCTCCTCGTTCCTGGTACCGTGTTCAGCTGCTTTTCTGTCAAACTTTCAGATCCATAAAGGGAACACTGAACAATGCTCGCAGAACACACAACTATTTGGGATTTGATATTTATTAGTAAACAGCAAGGACCTACTAAAGTCGCATGTACTGAACCTGTTTGTGTCCTCAATCCTGTCTCTCTTTAGTTTGCCACGTAGCAAAAGCTATTAAAGAGCTGCATTGCTGAAACAACCATAAAAGTTGCATCTGAACAACAGCTATGAGTAAAAGGCAGGAAAAAAACAAACCAAATCTGTTCTTCCAGAAATATTTCAAATGGAGAAATCATTCCTCCAAAAGCACATTTATGAAAGATTCATTACAAATGTGCATTACTTTCTCTTTCTTCCTCCTTCCTTTCTTCCTTTTCTCTTTCCTTCCTTTCGTTTTTCCTTCTTTATCCCTTTATTTATTTATGTTTTTAACTGTCTTTTTTTTCCCTTTTATTTTCCTTTTCATTACTTAATATTTTTGCTCCCCATTCCTTTTTTCTGTCTCTCTTTCGCTTTTACTTTCCTTTTTTTTTTTTCCTGGAGGTAGAATGTCCAACTCCTGCTGCAGACCGTGCACTCACAGAGCACAGGTACAGCAGGAACAGAGGAAAACAGTGCCTCTTCACTATCAGCATGATCGCTTTATAATTTAGACCAACTACAGAGTAGGATACAGGAATCCAGTGCATCCTCAACTAAAGGATTTGTGGATGTCTCCCACAAACAGCAGAACAAGAAGAGATGCTCTGGTCTGGCGTATCTCTGTTTCAAACACAGCCCATGGCTGAACAAAAAGGCTCCTATGAATTAATACCAAGCAGCATAATCACTAAAAACTGTTATTATTATGCTGTACATTGATGTTATATTTGCATACAACTTTCATTGTCTTTTTGCTAGCATATAAAATTACTGAATGAAGAGTAAACTGCTCTTTTTGTGAAGGGTTATGTTTATTTCACAGAAATATTTATAAGCAACTGTATTGACATGTAAATTTTGTAAACAAAAAAGGCCTTTGTCTAAACTGTGCAAAGATGAGATGATACATTCAATTCAAGGATTATTTTTTTTTTAATTACATATCAAATAAAAAGGTTTCCCATTCATGGATAATGATGTTGTCTTCTCTTTTAAGAATAGCTTGCATATAGAGAAACAAATAACATTTTTTCTTCCTTTTTTTTTTTTCCCAATTTGCAACATAATTAAATCAACTTTTAAAACTAGCTTAGAATTATTTAGAGAAATGAACCTAGGATTTGCACAAAATACGGTTATTTATAATTTTGAATAGAAGTGGGGGAAAAAATAGTTGAATGTAATGAATAAAAATAATCTTTCTTATCTTTTCTCCCTTAAAAAGATTTTTTAACTAAAAATGTCTGTAATCCAATCATCTTCCTATTAAAACTCACAATGCCAGAAAACCATCAAAAATACCTTAAGTTGATAGATAATTTATTTTATAGACAGATGTAGATTTATCATTTGTATCTTTTTTGTATTGCATTTGTTTTAGGCCACAGCTGGGAACCTTCTTTGTACGTAAGGAAGATGATACAGATTTCATTCATTCTAACGTAGTTTCACCTTTTTTAGTCAGCAATCAGATTAAGATAAGAATTCAAAACATGTATCTTACTTTAAAACTAGCCCCACTAAATCAGTACTTTCATCACATAACGATTTAATGTGCCTCTAGAAGGTATAGAAGCTCATTGAAGCCATTACGAAAATGAGGAGAAACACGGTTTTTATGAGTGTAATAAAAATACAATGATCTAGACCATAAACTAATCATCTAGCACTCTGCTTGTGCCACCCAAGTGTAACATTATAAAAGCCCACTCGTTTAGACAGGAATCCTTACAGTTTGACAACCCTGTTCATTGGTTCAAAGATACAGCATTTCATTAGAGAGGGGCTGTCTGCATCTCTGAAGATTTCATTAAGCATAAATCCAAATGAAAGTTAATTTAAACAAACAATTTCAAAGTTACTCTGGGGTATAATATTTCTTTTAGGTCATCGTGCGAAAATGTAGAAGTCAAATCTACTAAATCAAGAAGGCAATACAATCTAGTGCTGTCATCCCTGTTACAAGCAATTGTCACTGCATCTCCTGTGCTTACCATTGGGAGGGGATTTTCACTAAGACTCACAGTCTGTGACTGGAGGAATACAGCATTTTCTTTGTCTCCTTGATAACTTAAATATTAGACCATCAGGCTGATATCCAGATTTCTTCCCAAATAACGTAGAAGATTGAAAGGCAATTCACAGAGTTTTATACTGTTGCCTGTTCACCGCCCTGTCTTTAACTTCGTGGTGGGTTTTTCAGGATCCACATCTCCCAACGCCTAACATTTTGCTGTGGTCACAGTGTCCAAACGTGGCCATGTATTAGAAAGTGTCCTCAAGGAGTGTGTCTTTGTAATTAATGAAGGAACAGGTAGCATAGCCCCGCACAATCCCAGAACAGCCTTCGGAGAAGGGCCTGTGGTTACCAAAGAGGCATTTCAGCTGGGCTTGGTGAATAAAGGAGGAGGTGCAGTTGTAAATTCACAGCAATTAACGTAATTCTGAACTTTGTAGGCTTGTACAATAGAAAGTAAGTCAATGCATGTGGTATAAGAATAAAGAGAACATAAGGTCCTCAGGGCAGAGGCTTTTCTTTTTGGGTAGAGTGCAGCAAAATTAAGCCTTAGAATCTAAGTGCCTATAAGAACTGAATATATATAAAATTATTCATATATATAATATAATATCTACAGTATATACAACTAAACTTATTTTAATCACTTAGGACAGGCAGTTTTGTATTTGTAATTTATGGTAATACTTCCAGAAGAAGAAATGTTGAATAGAGTCTTCTGAATAGAAGTGCTGAAGTCCGAGATAGAGCTCTGTAGTGAGCTCCTATACCTGAGATGCATGCTTTGCTGAAAAGCGAAGACAGCGTATAATTGTGTGACATGTCTACCTTCAGCCTATATGCCTAGAGAGTAACGTGTTAATGATCTTTAATGAGATTCTGCTGTATACATCATTCTCAAAACATTTCTTAGACAAGAATAACACTATCCCTTTCCATTTATTGCAAATTAAAGGCTGAATCCAGCAACCCAAAGACGAACAGTGCATTTGACATCCGCAGGATTCCCTGTTGATGAAATCCACCGTGTGGAGAGACCTCATGCTGTGGTTATCTAGTGTGCCAGTCCCGTACAAAGGACTTCCGCATTGGGATGAATTATATTTAGTACGAATTACTTGCAAAGGAGCACAGAATTGGTTTTTCAAGTAAGGAGAAAAATAAAGTCACAAATAGGAGAATCAGTGCCACAATATTGCCCAATCTGATAAAACACCAATTTTTGAAAGCTTGTATTTTAAAATTTCCTTGTTTACCAGCTTGTAAATAAAATGATTATATGAATCCCTTTAGTTTTTTCAGAAACTTCATAATTTCTAAGCTTCTTTTTATAACAAATGATCCACCCCAAGCCCCTTTTCCAGTCATTTTCAACTTTAGTTTAGTGATGGGAAAATGACAAGACATGTGCTCTGACCAGACACTCTTCTTTTGACACCGACTGGTGGAGAAGTTTCTAAAATATGGTGATTTAGAAGTAGAAAATAGATAGACTAATCAGTTAAATCCAGCCTGTTCACTAAAAATAACAGGCTAATCACACCAGCTGCATTCTGGAAGAGTTCTCCAGTAAATGAAGAGTCCATCTTTTCAGTCTTTTAGGCTTCCCAAATAGTTGGTAAATGCAACTATTTGGAACATCAGACAAACAAGCAAACAAAACCTAAATAATTTCTAATGATAATCAAAACTCAACATGAATAAACACAACTCCTAAACCGACAACAAAGCAAGTACTAACCCTTTCTGGATCAGATAATACTCATCGCATTACATATCTTGAAAGTAATTAACTCAACTGTGACTTCTTTCAAGTTATTCACTGGAAATAGGAAACACTGTATTGAATGGAGACAGTCAGAAAATGGCATTTTCCGGAATATTTTAAACCCAAACCCCAATGTTTTAATGGGTTAAAAAAGGGGGAAGCTTTTAACAGGAAAAAAAGTAAATTGGGGGCGAATTTAGATTTTTGTTATCAACTAGAACTTAGCAATGTTGCCAATCAAAAAACAACCTTATTTTTGTGAAACTGACTTATCATTTTGCTATGAAGTGGGTCAAATCTGGCAAAGTTAGAATTGCCATTTGCAGGGTTATAGCTGCGCCAGACAGCTAACTGTATCTGTATGTTGAAGAATTAATGATTAACAGTCTATGTTTAATTAAAAAAAAACAACAAACTATCTGACTCTTGCAGTTGAAAAGACGGCGTCAGAGAGGACTATATAAATATGTGGTAGTCAGGCTGCTCCACGTGTTATGTCCCTGCTGTTGCAGCAACACTTGTTTGAAAGTCAACGGGAAAGGCAAACTCAAGGTGACTGTATGTGTTGCAATAACTTCTGCTTTCTCAGACATAAATTGCTCTTATTCTTCTCAGTAGACTCCTAACTCAAGCTTTGTTATTAAATAATTTAAATATGAGCACTATTTAGTCTTGCAGTGCTGACAAAACCACATTAAGGAGGGAAAGTCCACCAAAATAATCTGTAATTAGCTTTTCATTTTAATATTGGAAAGGTGGAGCCTAAACAATAAAGGGATAGAAATTTTAAAAGGACTACTTCTAAATACCTTCTCCAACCAGAGCCATAATTAGAAGTGAGCACGGTAAACGCACACTCCTTTACTGAATGCCTATGGAATTCCTAATGTTATATTTATTTCACGTGGCTTGACAAGTTACTGGAGCTCTAGAGGCTACTGTTCTGTGCCTATCTCTCCCTTGCTGTTTTTCTTTTATTAAATTAAAATATGCATATTTTACACATTGAATTGCTTTGTGTCGCTTTTCATCTGCTTGTCTTTCTGAAGGTGAGAACTGATTAGACATGCAGGAAGTCCCATTCCAGGCAAGGAAAATAAAACTTGGGATTCAAGACTGCTTGAAAGCGCTATGTTCTGCACAGAAGAACAAAACGCAAAAAAATAATTTAGTCTGTAAATTAATTTCAGCACTCAGAAAACATGCTGAACTGGGAGCACAAAAACCCGCAACTAGAGCAGGGGAGGGTTTGGTACAGTTGTTCTTACTCAGCCCATGGGTTTGGAACACTGATTTTGCAGGGAGATTCATTCAGCTACAGGGACATCGTATCCTGCCCAGTGGGATTTACCCACTGATGACTAATCCTTTTTACACAGGAAACAATCAACTGACAGTATTTTGTATTTCTTTTGTTGAATTCCAAAACTGGAAGAGAGAAGCAAATGTTGCCAAACAGACATGCAAAGATTTATCATGTCCTCATGACTGCAACTCAGGAATCAGGTTCTTAACATGCTAGTGTGATCTAGGAGGAAAACAACAGTCAGTTTTTGAACTGACGCTGATAATATACTCCTGAATATGGGTAGAGAAAAATTATTCTAAAAATAGTTTTAAATTAAGAAATGCAGGACTAGAGGCAACGAAAAGCAAATGGCAACTGAACTCCCAGGCTCACATTAGGGCTCCGATCTTTACTCTTGGGACTCCTTCTGCACTTTACATTTAATAGTCTTGCAATAATAATAGAAAATAATCAAAGGAGCAGAGATGCGGTCTCCCCACTCCCTCTAATCACAACAGTGTAAACCTCCACTCCAGTGAGCTTTCTTTTTGTTTGTTGGCAATAGGTGCCCGGCTTTAACAAGAAGGGCGAACAGCATTCCCAATTTCAAGGCTATTTCATGTATTGGCGAACAGTGGAGGAAAGGTGGGGTAATGAAAAGCATGGGATGATTTGACTGATGTAGGATGAAGCTCTTTCTCACTTCCTGGAGGAGCATCCTAACCACAAAGGGGCTGCAGCTGAAGTCTGCATTCCCGGTCCTGTGTCTGACTCGCTGCTGTTCATGAGTGGTATCTGCTCTTTCATCCTTGAGACTGGAGCTCTCCAGGGACTAAGGCACCTGGGGAACTATCTAGATGGGCCTACAGATCTATTCAGGCAAAAGCCAGGGAATTTTCCTGTCGAAACTACAAGTGTTGACTGTGTTTAATTCACGATTTACTGTTGTAGGTGCTTTGAACCTTATTTACCATGTACAAAATGAGGAAAATCGTATTTCTCTATTCCATCTGTAGAAGTTACATAATGTTCATGCACTTATTAATTATGTTGGTCAGGGAGAGAGGACATCACAGAAAGACAACAAATACTGACATAAATATATATCACATGTGATTTGATTTTCTAAAGCACCTAAGAAGCATATCCTCTCAAGCCACTTGGCAGGAACTGCCTGATCTCTCCCTCTATTTCACTTACTATAGTAAAATAAAAAAAGGTGAAAATGCACTCCAAAAAGGTGGAGGGGAAAGAAGGGCAAATATGGGTAGATTTATGAAAGCAAGGCATAACGTGGGGCGTTTTCCAGAGGGAAAAATTATGACTTCCTACAGAAATCTCCATTTGGAGACTATGAACCTTAGCAGACATACAATTTATGAGACTGTCATAATTAAGAACAATTTTTCAGCGCAAAGACAGTTGGTTCTAAATATCTTAACTCCTAGGAATAGTTTCTTGCATATTATCATCTCTTGCATCTTAGAATACTTTGCAAGTTAAGACATGTACTTCATGTCAAATACTTCATGGAATTATAACCCAGCACATACGGAAAATAATAAAATTTTATGCCTCCAGAATTATTCACAACATGGAACTCCTGCTGCGAAAACTTGTTATAGATCAGAAATGTTCTACATCCTCTTTCTTTTGAATTATGTTCAAAGAGATGTTGAATTTTAATAGCGTTATGTGAATGAGCTGAGTGAAATCTCACTGAAGCTGCTGGACAAAATCATCACCTTTCATTCAAGATAAATGTAAGAAACAAGCAAACTCTTTTATGGAGCCTGATAACTGAAATTACAGAAGTTATCATCAAAACCAAGAGAAACGTGAAGCATATGGACCCATGAGTTTCTCTAGAAACTGATATGCTTAATGCAGAGAGAGAGGCATTAATCAAGGCAAGATGATTAATCCAGATAAGCAGCAAAAATGCGTAAAAGGAATAAAGAAACCACCAGCACAGCTCAACAAACCAGCATTGTGATCCTGATAGAAGAAAAGCTGAAAGAGAGGTTGGGGGTAAAACACTGGGTGAATGAGGTTTGGAAAAAAGAAGTTATTGCCTGTTATTTGATTCTGTCTTTGTTCAAGGAAATAAAACTCTGTACTTTCTTTGTAAATAAAATGGAACTGTATCAAAGCAAAACCCTATCCTGAGGATGAATTCTCTTTCCAGCTGAGAAGAAAACAACACACAGACCTGGCAAATTGTTTAACCACTCAGGTAAAAATGGATTAATACCATGTGAGGAGAGGCATCCAGTTTTCAAGAAAGGGAATCGTGAGGTGGAATTCCCACTGAACCAAAATAGAATCAATGAAGGAGGTATCTTTCAGAAATAGTAATTGGTAAAAAGAGATGAAAACGAGACCAGATGAAATTAAAAGAAGACTTAAATCAGCTGGAGGCTTTTCAAAATTAATTAAAGTAGTAGCTGGAAAATTTTCAGAGTGGTCTAAGAGATGACATGCGGGCAGAGATGAAATCTCTGCTTGAGCTGCAAACACTGAGTACCCAGACAGATTAGGAAGCCCTGTGGCAAAACAGATCAATGAGATGACTGACAACACAACTCCTGCAGGCTAGAAAGTTTTCAAAGAAATAGGTAAGCCAGGAAAGTTGGAGCTAACTTGGCACTTGCTGACTTAGAAGAGCCATGCCAAGAACCTGGAGAAGTCAACTGGAGGGACACAGACAATTCTGGAAGGCTGATGCCTGCAAGTGGCCTTGCACCTTCGGAAAAGCTGGAGTACAACTCTTTTTTTATCATTATTATTTTTATAACATCTAAAAAATTTGTTTGAACACCATTTGAAAATGATCCGTATACAGGAGTTTGGACTATCTCCAGCTCAAAAACTGTGTCTTTGAAAGAAAAGCTTCCATCAAGCTAACCTCTCTTGGGTCAACACGAAAACCCAAATGAACAGGAAGGTGCACTGAAAATGCTGAGTCTAGCAGCCAGCTCTAGTGGCGCAAGTCAGATGGTACTGAAGAACACTACCTGCCCTTCTTCCTCACCTTACCAAAAAGGACATAATTTTCCAAGAAGCACTCAGTAGTGAAATGACTGAAACTGGTCCCTCTCCAGTCCCATAGTGGTACTACGCATAGATCTGCTTACCAGTAGTACGAATGCTAAACAAGATGAGCTTGCACACAGCATCATCAATGTTTTACGAAAAAACTTTGCCCAGTTTGGGAAAGAGAAGACACCGAGCTGACCATGATCTTTGTTCAGATCTGGGCAACTTGAAAGCAGTAAATGGGAATTTGATTGCTGAGTTTCTAATAGCAGTTGCACAAAAATACTGGGCACTGGATCAACATAACAGGTTTTAGAGAGGCCTGCCAACACAACTAGGAAAAAAAGATTATCCAGAACTAAATCATCTGTTTGGCCTTAAATAGAGATAATGGATGTGACCACATGATCATGTAGATGACAGATATGAAGAGCAGCAGACACTGCATAGCAGTGTCAGAGCTCGGGAACTGGGTTCCTTTTGGAAGAAGCTTCCTCCAGACTCATCCGTAGCCCTCTCAACCGCCAACAGGCATTTGGTCCACTGGACCACTGAACGGTTGGTCTAAAGTAAAACCTACAAAATAAGTACTGTGCCACTCTACAAATCCATTCCTAGTGGGCCACACCGCCTGCTAATGTAGACATAGTCACTGATGGGTGGAAGAGTCTAATGCAAGTTTAAGGGAAACTAGGTTTAGAAGCTGGTCTCTGTAATTTGAGCATGAAATCTAGACAGTCAAATCTGGAGCAGTTTGGATTTCATTATGGCTATCAGCTGTGTTGTAAATGCCAAGGAAGCTTACTTACACTTTCAAGTAAAACAAATGCTTTGTAGGCAAGTGTATTCTAGAAATCAGCTTGGAATGTCTACAGGAGCGGAAACAATTATAACAGTTTCTTCCTGGGGTAACCTTTCAGCCAAGATAAAATGGTGTGGCTGATGCCCACCATGCAACTAGGCTCTTGGGAATCTTAGCAGTCTCTGCAAAAAAAGAGGAAGCAATACATCTAGTAAATATTGCCATAGACAGTGGAGCCAAGCTCCAAGAGTTTCTGTTGGACTTGCTAAAGCATGACATTGTGCATTTAGGCAAGGAACAGCAGAATAGTCCCAGGCCTCTCTGGAGTCAGTCACTCTTCTCAATATCAGTCAGAAAACTGCTTCACTGAGCACATGAAAGGGAAAAAAAAGCAACAGAGCTCAGCAACAGCTGGTATTAAGTGAAGGAGGGAGAGGGAGGAGAACCACTGAGAAGATGTTTCAGGAATGAATAACTGAATCTTTAAACAATCCCTGGTGGCAGCACCATGGTCTGTATAAACTACGGAAAACTGTATTCAATAAACATCAAAAGATGCTTCCCTGACAGGAGTTACTACTCTATTTTCCATAGCAAGTTCAGCTTTACCATGCTTCACCTTAAAATAGGTGCTATTAGGTGAAAAATTGATATAAACTTTGCTCCTGAATCTGGGGATAAACCACAACAACTTCAAGCCATGGCTTTTGACTTGTACATTTCGGCAGTTATGGACACAGTGTTCTGTAAGGATTTAAATTTCTCTTGGCCTGTTTATTAGACCTAGTTGATACCATGGCCATATACAAAAGCTTGGGACCGGAACTGGCACATTGATATGTGATCTGTAGGAAGTTTAAGACAAACGGGTGATGGACCACTTTGACATAGGTAGACAGACAACATCAAAATAAATGTAAGAAACAAAGTTTTCTGTGGAACCTAATAGAAGAAAAAAATCAAAGGATATCACATGAAAAATGGACACATAGCCACACTTGGCCAGAAGCTGAACCACAGTTGCCAAATGGTTTCGTGGAGATGTATACAGCAAATATGATGGGGAGATGGAGTGAACCTTCCCTGATGGATAATTGAGAGGAGAAATAGCTAAAAAGAGCAGAAGTGAAGTGAGGACTCTCCTACTCACAAATAGCATTAAGAGTCAAGATAGAGACCTTTTGAGTACAAAGTTGGGATAAAGAAGACTGGATCACAGAACAAAAACCCAACGTTTCAGTTCTTTGTGTCTGAACAAAATATATCATTCATACTATGCTGGTATGATTAATTCTGATTTCTGTGTGAGCAGCAGTGCTTATAAAAAAGTTAGTTCTTTAAATGCCTCCTTTAAAAATGAGAACCTAGATTTTTTCAACATGTAAAGGTCAAGTTATAGATAAAAATATACAAAATATAAATATATAAATATGCAAAAATATACAAATAAAAACCCTGAGCTTTATAAATCATAAAGGATCATTACAGAATAGCTAGCATGGCATTTGATTTTGCATGTTTAACTTAAGAAACACATTTTCAAGTACCATGCCTGATATAAGGAATTCGTTCACCAAAAGAAAAAAAGATATTGAAGACAAAAATCCCAAGTTACTTGAAAATTTAAGCCAGAACTGACATCAAACACAAAGAATTTGCTCTGGACTTCTAAAAACCAGGCCCAAAATATCTCAGACTAAGCATTTAAATATTGAGGAACCTAAAATCAAACATTTTGAAAATGTCTCGGTTCCTCATCAGTAGGAAATCAGAGACAGTAGGAAATTGTGACATGAAAAGTGTCTTTAGTAGGGATCCATTAACACTTTCTAATCATAGACCAAGTGATGCAGATGAAGAAAGAAGATGATTTCAACTGATACAAGCTCCTAAAATACAATGCCACTTCTGAAGTTTTTACATAGATATTCTTTATCTTCAGAACAAAGTTTCTAAATTCATGATGCAGAAGAATAAATAAAAACATATGTTCATGTTAATAGTAAGCCCCGGTTGATCTCCTCCCTGAACAGCTTCAGTAAGCTTTCAGGGACACTTTTACACTTACAAAGGAAGATCTAATGCAGCATATCCATCACACCATTGCACACACCTAGCCAGCCTGGTGGTGTATGTCCAAATCAGAGAGCCGCATGCAAAGTAAGCTCATATTTGTGCATCAGTAACTACTGCGTTTAGCCCCAATCCTGCAAAAAATTATACACCTAGTTAGCTTTATGCAGCAGGGTCTTAACTCAGCCTTTAACTCACTACCTGTGGTAGGGTAAATGCATAAGAATTTAAGCATTTTGGGGAACTGGGACATGCGAGAAGTAGGTTTCAATGGAAAAATTCACGGCACATAGTGTTAGGTCCTTTTTGATCTGGAGAGTGACAATGAATTCTGGCTACACTCTTAAGAAGGTCAGACCCTCTGAAAATCATCCAGTCTTTGGCAGCAGTTTAATTACGGAGACCTGGCACTAAAACACTTTGGCCTGAGGTTTTCCATATAATTTCCAGATCAACTATTCTTTAGCAGGGCTTGTCATATACATAAATGGCTTGAATATCCACGTACTAGATTTTAAAGACATTTGAACGAAGATTTTTCCACCTATTGTGACTCAAGCACAACATTTTTTATACACCTTACATTTCTAGAAGCACAGGAAAACATTTGACTTGTAACATAGATTCAGTTTTCAAAGAGATGTTTAACTTACCTGCCAGAAGTCAGCGACAGTAGCAGGGAGAGGGCCCTGGGTGGCAATATATGCTGGGTTTCGAGGGTCATGGTCCATCTGGAACAAGCAAAGAGAACACAGACTGGATTTATTTAAAAGAAAATCCCTTGCTGTGTTAGAAACAGAAAGCATGCAAAGGCAGAAACAAGGGACTTCCTAAAGGACTGTCATGTTTCTCCATCCTTTATTGGCAAACAATGAATTTTACTTCTATTTATAAGCTCAGAGGAGAACTTTTTCCACAAAAGACTGATGCTACCAGATGGATATCAACACACATGATGAGCAATGTCCTATGTCCTCAATATGCAGTGCAAGATCATTTATGGTGGTTGACAAAGGCATTTATTTGAGATCAGTACTCGTGGTTTCATAGCAACCTAGGAGCCATTTGAAACATTTTTCTACACTGAGTGTTAAGAATGCTCCACACATCTAAATATGTTCTCCATTTCCACTGTGCCAGTCAAGGGCACATGTAACTAAAAACCAGCAAAAATGGGGAACAAATTCAGTTTCTGGCTTTTTCTGGTTAGCTGATTTATCTAAATGCATGGATTTGGCCTCAATAGAGGAAGTTCTGCTTAAAGACCTTAATTATTACATTTAATTCAAGGAGCAGAAAATTCACTGAGCAGAAAAAATAAAGAATCTAAGAAACAAAGCCATCAAGAGTAAATAGGATTAGTGTGTTACAATGAATGTTTTTGAACTGATGGGTGGTTTTCTTGGTTATAAATCTTAGGACCCATTCTGCTGAAAAAGAAGATCTGCTGATAGGATTAAAAACCAAACAAATTCATTCTAACCCTGAACTGGGCAAGACAAAACTTTCAACATAAATAAAAGCCCCAGTTCAGCCCTCAGTTGTGTGGGTGTGACTCAGTGACACTTAAGTCTGCAAGAGTTAACTTATACCCACGTAGCTGAAAGTAGAATTTGTCTCGATACACGATTCTGTTCTATAAGTAAAGATCTGAATAAGAATGAATGTGACTCATATTTGCATTAAGAGGCATCTACTGAATTTATTCATAGCCTATCAAAATTTTCAGTGATGGTACATGTCAGCGTAAAAGAAGGCACCTCATAATTATGTGCAACATAAAAGAGGGAAGAACCATAAAAGAACAGATGCAAGTTATTTTAACAGAACAACAATATGATGAATGTTGCAAAAAGGAAGAGAACACTTATGTTTCTAATTTTCTGATGTATAATTAAGCTGGACGCACTATTAAAATTCTCTGTGACAACACAACACAGGTAAAATGAAGTCACTGAATCCATTTAGAATAAAAGCTTACTTCTGATTCAACACCCATAGTTATAAAAACCTTGACCAGGATGTCTATAATACCATCATTTTATTCTGAGTTTCATTGAGATGCTTCTCTTATCAGCAACTCTTCACAAGCAATTGCTCACAACAAATTTCAACCTTGCTTTCTTTGCCTTTTGACAAAAGCAATTCTGATAGCAGGACATTTACTACTGTGGGTATTTTGAAATCAGGGAAAAATTAGCTTTTTTCAGAAAGCACTATTAGCAAAAAATCCTTAGGACCTTAGGAACCATTTCAAAATGGGCAACTTTTTTTTTTGTTTTTCTAAGAACATTGAACTAAACAGAGCTGAAAACAGCTAATGTGATTAAGCAGAGTCAGGCTTAAAGGTTTTTTTTTTTTCTCTATTATAGTTGAAATAATTTCTGTTGTTGTTTTGTTTTGAATCCCACAGAGATCTATAGGATTTAATCAAGTGCTTAAATATTTTCCTATGCTGGAACTAAAAATCTTAGCTTAGAAAAATCGACCTGCACTAAGGAGGACTTGCTACTCCCACTGGAAACTGTTGCAGGCTGCATCCACTTGAAAATGATGTCACTTGTCTAACAGGCAAGAGCCTGACTTGGAAATGTAACCGACAGCGAATATACTAACTTTTGAAAAATAATAATTTACTTTGAATTTCTTCTTGAACTAAATTCTTTTGTATGTAGACATGCCAGGAAACAAAGGCAGACGAAATCAAGGGTGATGCAAATAGCGCTGTCATGGAGGAAATACTTCTCAACGTTCAGCTGATAAATCAGGAATAGGCCAATCTTGGCATTTCAACATTAATCAACCTCTGTCACAAAGGTGCTGTTGGAACGTGGCAAACATTACAATAAGCACAGAGTAGTGAAGTGTATCAGCCATTTAACAATAATTCAAAAGACAATTACAATTATTACATTCCAAGCACATTGTGTTGCACAGAAAACAATTATGAGCAGAAACTCTTCTTGCTTGGAGCAAATAGAAGATGGCAGAAAGCCCTATCACACTATTAAATGATCTTTAACTGAACAAAAATAAGAGCAAAGATTAAACTAATTAAATGAAATTCCTGGTTTCATCAATTTTCTATTGTATGTACTGTTTTAAAGGCCATGTATTTCAAGAAAAGTGTGAAAAATCACTACTCTGGTCACATTCAATTTAATGTGAGTAGGTGACTGCAATGGAGGGCTCCTGAATGTTTTTGTTATGTTCTTTTTTATTCTCTCAAGGTCACTAAGAACACCAAGGGCATCTTCATCTATCAAGTTTAACAAAAGTTTGAATAAAGAAATAAAGTCAGTAATGGGTTTTAAACTAACTAATCAAGGATCAAGTAAAAGGCTCTATTTTATGTCAGTAGTCATTATCTTCTTTCAAGGATCCCTCAGATTTCTCACTTCATGAAAATAAAACAGAAAATGTATTCTCCAGAGAAGAACAGAGAACAGCAGGCTTCATACTATCAAGTATTAAAACAAAAATTGGCTGTTTGCTAACATTTTACATCAGAACAACCTTCAGAAATCACCCTAATAGTAATTGTTCAAAAAGAACAAGATTTTTCCCTCTATGTCCCCATCAAAGCACAAAGTTTACAAGGTTTACATCAGAACTGGATCGAACAGCCATTTTTGGAAAGAAAAAGCTGCAATTACTACAACTGTTCTGGTATGGTGGAATTCTCATTTTCTGCTGCAGTACAACAAAGGCAAGTCTGCTGATAATGTTTCAATCTATTTTTCCATGATTTTGTATTAGGGAAAGAAAGGGATCAAGAATTACTATAACCGACCATGCAATTGACTGTGGTGATTTCTGTCACTACCAATATCAAAAGCAAATGGAAACAAAAAAGGAGGAGCATTCAGATTTCTTGTTGGAAAAGAAAAACTACAGAAAACTTTAGTGGCACAACTTGTGTTTTTTTCTACAGGGCTTTGTACTGAAAATTGACTTACAGTATCTTAAAGTAGGAAAATATATAAAGAGCACAGTATCACAATTAGTTGCACCTTTGTTAAATTAATATCAGACCACAATTTCGCCTTTGCTTTACTAGAGAATAAAAGCTACTCCTATAGTTTTTCCTTCAAGAGTCCTAATATCCAGTTGCCTTATCCTAGGACAGGCAAAGATTCCCTGAAGAACCCTGAATTTTGTTGAGTTTTTAGATAGAGATCATGCTGCTGCATGATTTCACTGATAATGCTGATGAAATAAAGCAAAATCAATACATTCTTGGCGTAAATCCTCAAATTTATTGTATTTGGCCATGAGAGTTGTACATATAGATTCTTGTTAAGTAGTCTTCTAAAACTGTAAACTGAAGTAAAACTGTCAATAAGCATCAATGACTGTTTTGAAATCTCATATAAAAGATACCCTGATTCATTCCTGCCCTTTACCTTCCCTCTCAGCTTGCCAGATTCTTACTTTCCACACAGAAAGATGCTGAGTGAGATGTGGTCTCAGTCACACCATATTTACCTTATCTAAATCCTCTGAGTCCAGCTGAAATGTTCCTAAATCATATAAGATCAGAATGAGATCCAGTATAGACCAAATGTAACAGAAAGTTGAACTCCGATTAACACCTTAAAAATTTGTATGGATTCAAGCTACTGTGTAGTTGCCAGATTTAATGTGTTTACAATACCAATAAAATCTACTTTCATGCAGGTATTTATGACACAGAATATAGACAGTCTTGAAAAGTAAAAATGTTTGCTTTTGTAGAGGAAAGCATATCCAGCAAATGCAGATGAACTCTGTAATCACATTCATCTCAGCATTAAAATTAAAAAGGTAGACTAGTCTTCATCTTCATGTTTGAATTAAAATTTAAAACAATTTTTAAATCCTTCCTTTAAAACCCCTAATGGAATGAAAGAAGTAAATCTGGTTGTGAATGCCATTATGAATTTCAGAGTCTATTCTTGGTGATGAAATTTGTATGCTGTGTTTGAACAAACTGTCATGCTAATGACATTCCTCAGTCTGGTGTCTCCAATAATAAGCAAACTGAGTTTTTAAATGTAGTTGATGGGATTTTTTCTCTCTCAGACACCCTATGAGGAAAAACAGAATTCCCATTTACTTTCATGACCTCTGATTTAAAAGCAAAGATTGCACATTATTTACTACTGGATGATTTTCCCGAAATTTAATGAGGACTAAGTACAAATATGACAGATGTAATTATCACAGTTTTATTCTGCACAGTCAGGGTCTTCTTGTGCTGTAATTGCAAGCCTTTCATTCAACTGCTGATAGCAGAGTTATTATCATAGTACTTTATGTTATTTCAGAGAGGAGGGAAACAGATTTCTACCTCACTTTTACTCTGCAAATTTATCCTAAGGACTCATTTTGCCAGGCCTCATGCTATAGTGAAATTTAAGACCTACAGGAGGAACTTGGACTAAATCTTTGCTGATTCTCCTCACCCACTCCTAGCCGTGATGAGGCCATCAATCTCACCCCAGTTTTCACAACATATTGGAAGGAAAGGAGGTCTTGAGCATTTTTTAAAAGGAAGAAACATGTGGGCAGGTGGCCAGTTCATTGTCTAGCGGGGGGATTTTTTTACGGTGTACTGCTGCACTCATTTAGACTTAAGTTAAGGTTGAGTGAGCCCCAGCTGGAGACTGGACCACTGACCCAGAAGCTGGAGATACCCAGCGACATGTACACGACTGGAAGCCTCCCTTTCTGAAGCTCAAATATAATTACTTTATTTTACACTCTTCCCCCACCAGACAGCTCACACGCGCAGGGAGGAAAAAGCCTCTTCCAGTCAGTTCAGACTGTACTGATCCTGTGCTATTAATGCCCATCTTGCAGCTCACTACAATGCTCTCTCTTAACCCAGGCGCTGCAAGGCGCAAATGCACCAGGAACATCACTGCATTGACATGATAATTACTGAGGTTATTTAAGTTGAAAGGCAGCAGTCTGAAGGAAAGAAATGGTAGGATTTTAGCAAGAGCAAATAAAGACAGACTTATTGGTACTCCACATCCACTGTACACTTACAAAGAAATTGATTAAATGTGTGTCTGCTAACTGAAAATATCTCAAATAAACAGCAGTAGTAATAGCATGTACGTCCGGCTCCGGCTGCAACGACTGTACAGCCACACGCAATATTGCAGAATCAAGTGCCCGTTATAACATTCCCATAGGTTTCTGAGGTGGAAAGCAGGACTGTCACTCCTATATTCTACCTCATTATACAAAAGCAATACCAGATTAACAAGTTAACAAATACATTTAAACAAACCTGAAGATACTTCATTTGTCTTGAAATGACACAGTTTGCTGGGAATCTTTCCAAACTATGGGCTTGCAAAGTAGTGTTTTCCTCCTACCAACCTCCCACTGCATCACCTTCAGGAAACACACATTTTATCTATTGCTTTCAAAATAGAAAAATGACTATTGACTTACTGAAATGAACTCACAAAACCATCTGGAACATCTCTTTCCTTGGAATAACAGATTGTCTACAGAAATGTGGGCTGCGGCACTCCTTCCCACACAGTAGGGTCCCTATCCTACCATGACGAAGAGGAACTCAAGAGTTTCTCTTGCCAGTTTTTCATGGCTATGCAAGATACCAGGTACTTGTCCCAGTCTAATGAAACACTTGTGCACCCACTTATCTCTGGGCATAGATATATTTCTGTAAGAGATATAGAGACAACCATAAGAATTTTTGCTTCATTAGTGTGACTTTTTTCACTGAACAAAACTCTGGAGTCTGGGAAAGCTACAAAAAAAGAAATACCTTTTAACCTTGCAGAAGAAAACACCCTTATTAAGGGCTGAATGGAAAGGGAAGATTACAACCTCCTGTAAAACTATGAGAGGTAAAGCCGAGGAAGGAGACTCTCTGCCTGCATCAGCTTTGGGCATCCTGACAAAGCAAATGTCTTCCCAGTTATGTCAATGGGACATCTTGGCCCTTTCTCTCCAGCCCCAACACTACTTAATCTAATATTTTTCTCTTTACTGTAATTAAGGGAATAGATGTAATTGTAATTCTGGACTATAGTGTAACAGGCATATACACACATGCAAGAATTTGCCCCTTCTACACAAAATTTGTGTACTAAAAACAATTAAGCTCTCTCTACACAGACTTTTGGGCAGGTTGCAGAAGCCCATCTTGGTTATTCAGTAAAAACACAGCAACTGTACTGCTGCCAGCACTGAACTTGGCTTAGCACTGTCTACAGATGCTATAATTCCACTTCTGTATCATGTTGCAGTCATCCGAATTACAACCAAGCTCTTACAAGAAGACAATATCTCACTTCCAGTTAACACCTCCCCACTCCCGTGCTTGCCACAAAACCTCTCAGCTTCTACTATCAAATTAAGGCTTGACCAAACATAACTCATCAAATGTGCTTCTTAAGACAGGCAAACAGAGCACTGAAGCCCTGGAGATGGATCTCTGTGCATGACTACAAGCAGGATGCCTATTCCTTGGAGCGCCAAGTTACTCTGAACTCCTGATCCTGGGGCCAGCTAGAGCTTGGTCAGGTCAGAGACATACTTCAAGGTAGTCCAAAATCTGCTCTAATCTGTGCGCATCTGCCCCTGTCCTCTAAAATGGCAGCTGACAATTCCTGAAGTATGCAGGTGCTTTGGTTTCCCCACTATCCTAAGTCAAAGATAAAAGCATCCCAAAGATGTTTGTTGGGATCTGTGTATTTTTTAACTCTTTGAATAAAACATTTTCATATGTTCAAGGAAAAGAAGCTTTTGAACACCACTGAAAGTAACAAAAACAAAGCTCAGAGAACAGTTTCCATATAGTTGTGGGGTTTTTAAAGCGAAAAAGTATTGTCAACAACGTTGGAAGGAAGCAGCCTGTAATTTCATGCTGTTGCAAATTGTCAGCTGCCTTGCCCACACAAAGTGATTTAACTGGGGGAGTGATACTCCCCAGAAAAATGAGCCAGTAATGGTGTACACAGCCCACTACAGTGAGATCTAATTTTCCATCCTAAGTTCTTTCTCATAGTTTCCCTACAATAACTTTTTAGTGCCTAATTAATGTGAGTAAGAACCATGAGCAAAAGCAACTCCAATACTAGCAGTCTCATGGAGGTCAAGGACACAGTGCTTTCTCCCCCTTCAAATGGATACCATGACACTTCTATTGAGATGCTACGACACAGCAACACTACTGGCTCTATCGTATCTGTTTTGTGTCTAAAAATAGAGACCTTTTCTCCCTATCACCTTTCACAGACAAGAAAGGATTCATATTCAGCTTACAAAGGGTCAGAAAGGGCAGCTGGGCCACACTGGAGTATTCAGAGGCAAAAATTGGATTGACCTATTTTGCAGTTTGAACGAATACACAAGCGGTGAGAGATCTCGTTCTTGCTTTCAAAACAGCAAACTCGAAGAGCTGGGAGAGCTACAGAAACACCAAGCTATGCATCAGTAGGGCAACGAAGGAAAAAAGGTAAGGGGAAATGTTGCTTTCTGATGCAGAAGAAGTTCAGAAGCCTGTGGAGCTCAGCTCTCCATGCCTACAGAAATCATTCTTCCTACAACTCTAGCTAGTAGGACAAAGCAAAAAAAGAACAAGTGTGTTTTACCTCCTCAGAGAGGGAAAAGCTCTGGTAAGGGTGTATCGTTGAATTTTATAATCTGTAAGTTAACAATATCAAGTACAGAAAACCTGACAGCATTACAAAGTAGAACAACAACTACCTAGTGACTTTTTCTTAGTACATGAACTTCAAGAGTATTGCATGCACATGTAGAAGATTTATTTCCCTTCAATTTGAAAAGGCAACCTGAGACCTCAGAGTTGAGAGGTACTCACAACCTGAGGTTGCACAATCTGAGCAGTGAGATGCCTCATGTTACCATATTTTAACAACAAGGAAAGACAGGGACTGACTATTTGGATTATTTCTTACAGGTTACTGTACTTACAATTGGGCTAGCATTGATGTAGTCTGAATTGTCGTGGCTATTTTCACCTTTCAGACATATCCTGGAATGATCATCTGCAAAGGAGAAAATAAGAGAAGAAAGTTTCTATACAAGTATTCTACCCATTTTAAGTTAAACTATTCAAAGTCAGATTAATGTGCATTTCAAGACAGGCAAGCGGTAAATATCAGAAAAGACACTTCCTTCTGACTCCCAACCTAGCATAGCCTTGGTACAGCCACAGCATTACAGCCCAACTCAGGAATGAAGCACTAAGAAATTTCAGAGGCTGAGTATCAGAAAGCATGTCTTCATGAGAGGCACCATAATGTACTACCATCTCTTGTGGGAAACACAGGAAATCTATTGCTCAGGGAGTTTAAGATTTAAACTAGGCAAAACACTAGAAAAAAACAGTATCATAGCAAATGCTCCTGTGTTTGCAGGGTCATGGAAGGAGTAAGCTGATAGACTTTGCCCATCTGGCTTCTCTATAAAATGAACAGCAGGAACGTTGAAGTACAGTTGAGAGCTGGACAGTGAGTTGATCTGTCCTGATCAAAGACCAGTGCTGTGTGGTGCTACGCTAGTGATGTGGGAGACGATGTGACTTGGAGATGATCCTGGGAGAGAGAAAATGCTGGTAACAACTGCACCTAAAATTATGACTGGAGTACATACAGCTACTAATAAAGAAAACAGCAGTCTGCTGTTTTCAGTATGCATACGAGACTTATGCATTTACCCATTGTCAGGATTCTCTATCACTTTTTAACTTGTATTTCTACTGGTGCTAGCTCATGTATGTTTAGAACTAGTACACCCCAAACTCTAGTCCTTTTTTTAACATCAGGACATATGTAATGAATGGGTTTTATTTGTCTGTATTTAGACAGTGACAATGCAGATGCCTGCATCTGTTCCAGTCATCTAAACTCACTGTGAAGAGAAAAGAAATATTTCTGTCATGAATCATCTCATCCTGATTTAGCTGTCTCAAACAGGCCAAACTGCACTCGAGAAGTGCCTACTTCTTTCCGTTGACTACAGAAAGAAAGACCAGACCACACACAGATAATTTATGCGAGACATCTCTAAGTCTTTACATATGAATCTCAAACAACTTGTACCTGATACATAACCAGCGCAATTTATACTTCCCAGCAAAACTACCCTGCACAGTATATTGTGGTGAGAGGTCGGGGAGCTGCCCTTTCTCTAACCCTCTACAGCTGAACACAGCTACTGATGTTTTGAGAGGATCCTTCCACCAATTATTCAAATAGACAAAAGAAGAGTACAGGAATACACCCTGTCCCCCTTTATATCTTTTCTAGTGGCCTGTGACACCATTCTTAACAGCAGAATTACAAGCTGCCTTTTAAACTATTAAGTACCAATCATTATTTTAATAACGAGGAACAAGAAATGAGTTATGAAACACTAAGTACCACACAGGAGAGTAGAGTCAGCAATGTCAAGGCAGTTCAGTATGTCAGCAAGAAAGGTGTGCTTGTATGACTGCTGTTTATAGTCACTCAATCTTACCACCAATATTTAACCCACCAATGTGAGCAACCTTCTCCTGGAATTAGAGGTGAAAGAGTCATGTGAAATGAATGAAGAATAATTCTTTACTATTCGCATAAAATTATTTCCTCTGGTAAGGTTTCAACACAATAGGAGGGTGAAGAAGATGAGAAAGGGAACTTGTTCATGCACATCATTCCCTTCCACCTTCCTTTGGCACCATTGCACAAAAAATCCACAATATAAAAAGGATTTTGTGACATCTGAGACCTTAGGGCTACCCAAGATTTTTTACAGGAAGCTTTACAATGATCATCGTCATACGGTGCTTGAAGAACTACAGCTCTGAAACCTTTTGGCTATGCAGCAGATAGGCAGATTACATGCACTAAATGTGGTCTCTCATGTATCTTAAGCTAAGTAAGCACTCAGGATAAGCCCCAATCATTGGATAGCAAAAGTGTTTGAACTAATCACCAAAGAAAATGTGTGAAATGTTTTCAAATGGGTGGGGGAAGAGAAAGCAGACAGTGATTCATCCGTATTTACCAAACAGATGTCAGTGAAAGTCTCCAGTAAAAGTCAAGTGTCAGATCAGTAAATTCATGATCTTTTTTTTAAAAAACATAATTTTTAATCCAACCCTCTGATTTAGTGTGCCATATAACTATCCTGCTGTCTTGGACAGTTTATCAGAGGGTGAGATATGTTAAGGCTTTGGTAGTGAAAAGGTGGTGAGACTTTGTATTTACGCTCAGAAAAAAAAAATGTGCAAAAAAGGTTGTACATGTGTTTTCTGCATATATCAAGAGTTTGCATCCATGTGCACTTCAGTTGCAGCATCAAGTGTTCATATTGACAATGAACAGATTGTGCTTGTCTATGCCTGTTATCACCTCAAAGCTTCTAGGAACCAGCATAATAGCTCTTCAGAAACAGGCAGAAAAAGAAGAAAAAAAAAAAACCAACCAGAATACCATGGACACCAGTTTGTTAAGTTAACAATAAGCAACTACGGGGAAAATGCCGAATGTACAAGAATTTTTTTTTTTTGTCAACTGCATATTGATTATATTAGAAACAAGGAAAGAGAAGGAGGAGAAGCGGGAAATAAAAGGAAGGAAAGAGATGAGAGAAAAGAAAGATATACAAGATCAGTCTAAAAAGCAAGAAAGAAAGATGAATGAAGAAATAGGAGAGTAATAACGAAGTGAGAGAAAAGAAAAATGCTGTTACTGGCTACTGCAATCTGGCCAAGCTACAACGAGTCATCATTTCAAATATCTACAATAGCTGCTGCTGAATGCTGAACTACTTTGCATTTCCTATTGCTCTAGCCAAGCCACAGCTGAAAGAAAAGCAAAATGTATAGATGGATATGTGTGGCAGAGAGAGGCTTCCTAAACAAGAAGGCTAATACTAACCCATGGCTGAGGAGAAATACAGCACAATTTTGTATTTTATATACATATAAAATATAAAGAATAATAATAGAGTATATATAATAAGAACATAATAATAATATAAAGAACAAAGAATAGAGGATAAAGGATAAAATATAAATCAAACGCATATGCTTGCAGTATATAAAACCTCAATTTATAGACAGAGAAACCTAAATTTTGGGGTCTACTTACAGATATCTTCACATGGACTAGATTACCGTTAATGGGGCTTGATTTAGTTGGGTAAGTATGAACATGTCATACCATTTGAGAAACTGTAGATGAGGCATTGCATAAGGATAACAGACATGACACAAGATCTGAAGACTTGTATCCTGGTGGCCCAGCATCTAAAGCTCACGTGGGGTATCCAAAGGCATCCTACAGCTATCCGTTTCACTGTAAACCAAAAACCTACTTTTGGCCATTGCACTGCTCTCTTGAACTGTTCACTGGCTGTAATGGGTGCTTTGGCACCTGGCTCACATGGAGGAGCTATGTGGAGACACTGAAATTTAGGCATCTTAACCTATGATTTCACAGAATTATGCCCAAAGATCTTTAATCAATGCCTCAGTGTACGTTTCTAGTGTTATCTGAGGTGCCCTAAGGACATTCAGGCTAGCAGCAAGGAGGGCACAGGTCTCCCATAGAGCCTGCGTTATACCTACTACCTCTGTGTGGGTACCTCAAATACTTTAGGCATCTCAAGTGGCACTAGATTCCTGTGTTTAAACAACTGAGTTGAGCACAAAATGTCATATCTATCTGGATTATTTAAACAGTGACCAATACTGCAGGAGTATGCCATCTTGCAGTCTTCTATTTATCTCACAGTGGCCCTGCTACTTAATGAAGATCTATTACTTTTGTTGTTTTTCAGATGAGGATTGAAAAATAAAAACCTTACAGCTCATCCAACTCCCATTTACGTAATTTTGGAAAAATAAAACTCACATCTTACCCAATTTCCTCTGTCTTCTCTTTCCTTTTAGGCTGATAACTCTGAAGGAACAACCACCAAAACAAAGGCTGGACACAAGGAGTATGGGCAGCTTTGGGTTGTTTGAATCCAGACATCACATAGCAGAGTGAATCTCACAACAATCAGCCTGGCACGTTCTGCCTGGATCACCACTCTCTTCCTTCTAAATTTAGACTGTTTTTTTTTTTTTTCTATACAGAGCACTATACAGAAAGAACTACACTGGTAAGAAAGTGAAGAACTACTGAGGAGCAAGTGGAGCAGTCTGAAGACTGTGAAGAATCATAATTAGTTGATTATCATTATTTTGCCCATGAGTTATTTGCACAAAATGGAACTCTTCTTAGATCTGAACTGAAATCAAGTTCATTTATTCCAGAGAGCTATTTGTACATGACATGCATTACTGACAGGAATAACGCACGAGTAACTGCACCTCTGCTCAGGTGTTCCTGTCCTCAGGGCACATTCCCTGGCTGTGCTCTGCCTGCACACAAGCCTCACAGCTGAGTGCACAGTCTGCCCTTAAATGCTTTGTTTTCATTTGGACAAAAATCAAAGCACAGAGGTAAGCAGGTTGCTCTAATATATACCATGACCCATGGACACAGTTACGGTAGACAGCTTTTGACAGATGTTTGCTGCAAAAAGTTGTTTGGCAAATGTTTAACGGTTTTATTTCACAGAGATGCAAGAAGAGAAAATAAAGTCCGGAAAGACGTTCTTTGGACATCAACAAACTGAGTTGCTCATGTGTTCATACAGAAAAAGGTATCCCATTGCAGTCTGCTTGTTGGTTGGACAAAAGGATGCAGTTTTGTTAACCTAGAAGGTCCAAGTTACTTCACTTGGTAGAATTTTTTTAACTAATAGTTATTTAAGTGCAGTGTCGAGGTGTTCTGCTACCAAGTATTTTAAAAGCTGTTTGCAAATAGAGAAGATAGATATAAGAATAAGCTATGATAAAACTGTGAGATTAAACATAATGTTAATCTAGAAATTACATCAGTTATGTAATCAGTAAAAAATAATAGCATATTATTTTAAGACTGGTTAAGAAAGGAAAATGTAAAGTAAATACAACATGATAATAAAGCTTCCTCGAAGCCTTCCTAAGATGAAATCTTTTATATGAATTGGCAATCTTGTTCTACCTTGTCAAGGTGATTATGAATATGAAAAGGGTAAGGAAATGCTAACAAGGCATTACTCTGTGAGAATACTTTGAATGTAGCATAACAACTTTGTAGCATATCAAAAGCATATCAGCTTTGCTTCCTAATTTATTATGAAGCAAATCTGTGACTTTTTGCTATAGTTTTCATGTCAAACATAGTCAAAGAAAAGTGGGCAAACTGGGCTCTCAGTCTAATCTTAAGAGTCCACAATAACCATCATCTTATCAAAATTCAATATTATTTAAACTCTATGCCACACTTCCCACTCATCATCTAAGCAGCTTTAAGGATATAACGTGACAGCTGCTTACCAGTGCACAGAAACTTCAGAAAGCGAGGGCAGGTAATTTTGTGCAATTCAGTCAAAAAGAAAAGTTCCTGGTGCACTAAGAGATATAATAGAAGTTTCCACATTGCATCAAAGCCAAAAAAAAATAAAAAATAGCATTTTACTCTTGTAAAAGCACTAAGGGATTTTAAATGTGCTAAAATACTTCTAATTAAAGTTTCAGATACACTGCAGACACCCTGTCCATGTCCAAATCCCTTCCCTGGTAGTACTGATTCAGTCTAGACTCAGCGATGGGAAGAAGAGTCATAACAATATGCCGTGGAAGAACCAATGGCAGAGACTTGTCAACTGAAGGCTGACCCGTGTAGGCTGATTCATCAGCTTGGTAAAATATGATGAGAAGAGACAGACTATCTTAGCCCTGAAAATAGCTCAGCTCTCTAGTGTGGCATGACACCCAAGCTAAAAACCCCTGCTCTTTAGCACTGCTGCAGCCAGGTTGCTTCTGGATTTAGAGCTAGAATGGTCTAGTCTGAGAGTCCCTATCATCGCTCGTATCATGCAGACATGTTTCCTACACCAGCTGAATAACCAGCATCAATTTCTGGCAACACCTGTAGCTCCCATTCTGTCTCCAAGGCAGCAACCAGAAACAATCTGGCTTAATTTATGAGCAGGGACTTGGAATAGCTTAAGATGGTTTGACTGCAAGTCCACATTGAAAAGAACACTTTAAGTGGGAAGATTAACTTGGATCAATACACACTATCATGGAGCAATTTTCACTTCCTATGATGTTGGTTAAATGCTATTTTTTCCGGATGGAAAAGAGCACAGAAGTCTTGCACTCCTTTAACTTTCATGGTGACTTCTTTAGAACTTTTCAACAGACCTGATCCCACCACATGGAAGTCAACAAACTGCTGCTGTTGCCCCAAAAGGCTTTCAATCAGCACCACATTTACTCAGGAGAATTCGTATCGTCAAACTACCTAACCAGCAAAGCATTGCAAAAAGAGCCACTGCATAAACAAGAGAGCCAAACCCTGCTGAAGCAAATATGCAAGGACTAATGGGCTCAGTTAAATTATCATGTACTTCCAAAGAATCTTCACTTTAAATCTGGCTCTGACATTTACTTAACGTGTTACCTGTCATTTCCCCATTTCTAAAGGAGGAATAGTACTTACTCAAGGCTCTCATAGGGAAAATTAATGTTTTCAGGGCACTTTAAAAATTAAAATAGCTATATATGTTTGCCAAGCTACCCAGCTGGATTGTGGGCACACTGATTGAGAGCATTTTTGTTGCTGTGGACTGTGCATATATTCTCAGTCTCAGTTTTGTTTCATTGGTTGCTTAATAAAACGTGTGGCCATAGATTACCAATGTAATCTATGAGATACGTACATTTGCATAGGAAAAATATGTTGCTTTTATTTCAAGCTCAGAAAGGTGGCTGCCTACAGGAAAGGAGATTCTAGGAACATAAACACTGGCTGCTTTTTCTTTTTCTCTTTTTATCCTAAGCCTAGCAGAGAGAGAAGCCAGTTTGCAAGCTTATCCACTGAAGCCTGAAGGGGCTCATTCAGTACAGCTGAGTATCTGATAAACAGATCATCTAGCTCTGATTATAGACTGCTGGTATTACTGTTGGATGGACATGATACCAACTTGTCTAAACACAAGCCAAACTTCTTTCTGTTGAATGGCTACAGATGCCACTCTTGCACAGAAAGTATATTCCAGCACTGAAAAGCACTCTGGCTATTGAATTTCATGAGACAGCACAGCTGCAGCAGCAGTGCTATGCCACATAGTTGTGCATTTCTGTAACATATATGCAACTTAGAGAGAGATAAACAGTGTCTGATATGATAACAGGACATGCACGCAGCCCATAGTTTTCTAGTACACATACAAGCTACTTTCTATTCTGTTTGCCTGTCATCTGACATCAAACCACTGTGCAAAGGACATTGAGAAATATACCAAGAGCTTAAAATGCAATCATCCAAATTAAAGTGTACATACATGGTACTACAGCCCGTGAGCGATTCTTCTGGATATTTTCCTCCTGCTGTGCAACGGTGGTGGCATTGGGTTCAGCCTGATAAGCACACAGAGCTTCCCACTCTTTCTCTAGACGATTCTTGTTTTTCAGATGATCTTCCATGTAGGACTGGAATTAAAAGGATACTGTATTAAGCATTGACTTAGCTAGGCTCAAAGCTAAGCTAAAAGGATGTATCTTGGGATGGAAAGCACAGGAATCCTAAGCTTTGGGCACAAAGCACACTTAGTCTTATGGCTAATTCATTTACTTAAGAGAGTTAACTTCAAGCTTATTTGTGCTACACAAAATGTACCAGTGCTAACAGAGAAGAAATATTTGTAACACCCAGCTACCAAGCTCCAGCAGAAAACTATTTCTTCTTCATTACCTAGAAGATGTTAAGCCCAAATGTCTCTTTCATCAGGCAATGAAAAAGAAACAAAAGTGCACTAATAAAAATTAGTTACTACAACAACAGCTCACGTCAAACTGAAGGCTTTCAAAACTAAAGTTCAAGCACATACACAAGTCACAAAACAATACAGCTGTTGAGAATTAACGAATTGCCAGGCTGAAGTGTCCTGGCTCAAGTACTGGGTGATTAGGAACTCATCCTGCACACAAACTGGCACAGAGAAGGCCTTGAACTGAGAAGGTGCCATTAATTAATATTAATATATGTTGTTAAACCTGGCATTCAGTAAAGTCAACAGTGTTAGGAGAAGCATCACCAAAGAAAAATTACCTGCCCTTGGCAGGAATGACAGCCCATCAGAGTATATTTGTGCAGGTCATAGCTTTTGCAGATCTCCCAAGGTTAGAGATTCAGTACAGCACTGGATCGGGAATTCAGTTCCAAAGGTTTGCCAAAAGTGAAATAAAACCCTATTCCTTCATCCCATGAACCTGAAAATCATCCAAGCAGGTGAGGGGAAGACAGCAGAAAGGAGGAAGGGCAGGGAAAACCAGAAATCTTCCCCTCCCTTTAGCACGAAAATTAAGAAAGGGATCACCTGGCACTATAAGCCCACTTAACAGCCAAATTACCTTTCAGAGTCTGTCATCTTCTCCTAGAGCGAGTAGCAGAACAATCTCACATGACACACAGTTTGTATTTGTAAATTAAACTCCATACTATCTTTACAAGGCAGGTTGAAGTTAACATCCTTAAACAGCTTGAAAGAGGGACAGACTGTTTAGGGGACAGGCTCAGGGTCTGGACGGGATTGGGAGCAGAGCTATGGGTGCCTCTGCCCCAAACATCAGTCAAATTGGTTCCTGCTGGAGCACTCACTAGTACAACCCAGTCTGTAGGAACATTTGTCTAGAAAAAGCTCCTGGACAGGATTCACTGTAAAGTATAAAAAGCAGTTTAATTGCTTGGAAAACCTTTCCCATAGACAATCTCCATTATGTTGAATAGCTCTTCCCAAACATGCGTTGAAGAAGAAAGGTTCACATGCCCTCTCAGCAGGTTTAACAGAAGGTGCAAAAAGCTTGCAGCTTGTCTTCTGCCAAATGGGAGCTCTGCTAAAGCTGTTGCTCTACCACGCTGCCCACCCCACCAGCGAGGCAGGAGACTGCTCTCTCTTCAGTTTTTTTTGGTTACAAAAGAGTCCCTGACACACAGCTTTGTTTTGAGCGGGGTCTGTCGGGTGCGTGTGTCTTTACATGAGATTTGTAAAACAAACCTGCTACTGAAAAGCAATTCAAGAAGTGACACTTCCAGAAAGGATATCTTTAAGGACATAGAAATTATTGCATTAGAAGAAAGGTTTCTAAAGGAGGTGAAAAATAGTAGTGGCCTAGATACAATCAAAACACCTACTGTGTGATTGCTTCTTTTCTACAATGAAGGAAAAAGCATCGTGGTGGACAGAGCTGTGACCTGATGGATGGGGAGCTCGGAGAGCTGCGCGGCCTCGTGGTGTGTTAGGGGAGTGGGTCAGCTAACACATTCCCAGCCTTAACCTGCTAGTTAATGGGAGGAAACTATCCCCTGACGGTTTGCTTGTCCCTGCCGAAAGGCTGCTGGTACCGGGGAAAGGAGAGGGGCTAAAGATCCTGTTCTTTTCTCCTAGTAAATCTGTGCCTGGATATGTATACTGAACATAATAAAAACAAAAGATAATCCCTCCTGAGCAGAGACTAGTTGGTATATAAGAATTTTTATGAGGCAAAGGGAAAAAATAGCAAAATCTTACAATACCAAGACCCCTGGCTTCAGAGAAGCTGTTTCGCATTCAGAAGGCAGAGATCAGGCAGTCAAGGACCAGCCTGTAGCATCTTCCCATTTTAAACCACAGTTTTATAATCTGATTCATTTTGACATGCCCATCACCAACGTCCCATAGACTTCAGGGACATTTTATGCAGATATACAGATCTGCAAACACTGAGTCTCCCCAAAATACTGGGAGATACATGAAGATGTAGGAAAAGGGCCATGAACATTTGATTCCTAAGGCAGAGCTGTACATAGCAAGGAACTTCCCGTTGGCTCCAACTTGTCTATTTGATGATTTCAAGGATTTTATTTTAAAAAGAAATTTTATTTTATTTTCAAATCACCAAATGTGACACAGTTAAGGTAAAGAGATTGCTTTTAGTGCACATGAATTTTTAAATAACTCATCTCTCTTTAAGAAGGAACATTCTTTTTACTTTTACCTTCCTTTTTTAGGGAATCCTGAGTGTAAAGAGAAATGAATGTTCAAATGAAAACACACCAAAATCTTTACTTTAACCAGACAACCACTTTTCATGTAGTTTCAACACCTGCATGGCATGGATCAGATTCACAGGGCACTTCCTGACTGAGGGAGCTGGGGTTGTTCAGCCTGGAGAAGAGGAGGCTCTGGGGAGACCTAATAGCGGCCTTCCAGTACCTGAGGGGGGCCTACAGGAAGGCTGGGGAGGGTCTGTTTACAAAGGCCTGCAGTGACAGGACGAGGGGCGATGGCTTTAAGCTGGAGAAGGGGAGATTTAGATTGGATATTAGAAAAAAGTTCTTTACTATGAGGGTGGTGGAACACTGAACAGGTTGCCCAGGGAGGTGGTTGAGGCCCCTTCCCTTGAGATATTCAAGGTGAAGCTCGACGAGGCCCTGGGCAACCTCGTCTAGTTGGAGGTGTCCCTGCTGACTGTGGGAAGGTCGGACTAGATGACCTTTGGATGTCCATTCCGGCCTGGACCATTCTATGAATCAATGAATCTTGAAAAGGTGTTTGACTATTCAAACGGACCCAAGGAAGCCTCTGCACAATATGAACATCTGCTTTTCACACGCTTAAAAAAGCTACCGAGAAAGAAGCTTGCTTTAAAACATTCAGCAGTCAGACAATTCCCTCAGAGTTAAGTAATCTTTCATTTACAGTCCTTCAGAGCCCCTACATTCATCCCCATTTTGCTAAACAGAAACTTAGTGATTTTGAAACACCCTCTTGGGAGCTGCTGGATGTACATTAAATTGAGTGGAACTTCTGATATTTTAGAGATTGTATGTCTACTCAAATCCACTCCTTAATTAGGATGTTTTCATAAGACATTCTGCAGCGTTTGCCTGGTACACAAGAAATTCATTACCAACGTGTCAAAGAGGCACATGATTTTCCTTGTCCCAGAGCAGCAGGTAAAATAGAGGTTGTCACCACTGCTACTGTAATGTTCCTCAAAGCCTGCTGAAAAAGGTAGAGGTCTAGTCTCACCGATATGTCCACATCAATACAAGTCCTGTAATCCCAAGTATATGCTATTATTTAAACAAACACTGTCTGCTTGGCAAGATCTCCTGATGTTCCTTAAATTTCATTGTCTTAATTTTCCTTCCACAGGGCCTAACCTGCAAGGACAATTGGTAGCCCAGTTCACACTTTCTCTTGTATACACAGATGAGATACTCTTGCTAACAAACATGTTATGGGGATAAGAAGGATGCATTGACATTATGTGGAGAGTGGTGATGTATTGTAAAATCCATTATTATTTTGTGAGACATGCCAGTCATAAGGCAAGAGATGAGCTTTCAGCCAGAGGATAAAAAACTGTCCCAGGGACAACGAATCTCTGGCCAAAAGAACTAATGCCAGTGGCAAATGAACACAGACACAAAGACAGAGGACAGCGGCCTGGCTTGGCTTTGGTAAAGTTTCCCGGGTGCTCAGTTGATGCTGTAATATGGTGTCAAACTAGTTTGCTTTTCTTTATTTTTTTTCTTTACTCAAGGAGTGGCATCCAGTGCGTGCTCTGTGACTAAACTAAGGTTATCAAATATAACAATTAAATTTTAATTGCCTGGTCAATCTCCAAATACCTTCTTCAGAGATAGTATAGTTTGCATCTGTCAAGATATTTGTTTTAAAAATAACTGTTTTATTAGCTGGTGCTCAGCTATTACAAAAAGCAATTATTTTTGACAACATACTTCCAATACGGTACTTGATTAGACACTCTTTCCATGGCTGAGAATGTCTCTTTTAATGAAAAGATGGGCAACTGTTAAATTGACAGACCTTGACAGGTCTAATCGAATCTCAAATGTCAGCTGAAGAAGTGGATGGGACATTATCTTAATCCTTGTGAGCAGTGACCACTCAAATCCACACCTTTCACCTCCCAGTGTGAGAGCCCCTGCTTTCAATCCTCTGCTGCTTTTTCCAGAGATGAAGAGGGCCAGGCAGTGCCGAGGTGCTTCACTGGGTTCCTCTGAAGGAATTTGGAGAGGAGAGAATTGGCCTTAGCTGTTATATAGCAAATTGTGCACTAAACGACCACACTTCAAACAATTTGCTTTGTTATTCTCTCCAACTGACTTAAGTAAAGGCTTTTTTTTTTTTTTTGCCTTTGCTCCCTGCTAACTTGTAGGCTACATTGTTCTGGCACAGGACAGCATTTTTGCTATTCTGCTTAAACCTCTTTGTCTTTTTTGGTACGTAATGTATTGACTATATGTAAAAGCAACAATTTTCTGCATAAATCCAATTTACTTTAAACACAGCACATCATTTTCTCCTTCCTTTTTCTGGCTTAATATCTTATCATTAGTGGCTTCACAGTAAATTTCTCCATTCCCACTCGTATTACTCGCAGTGCTATAGAAGTTAGAGACAGAAGAAGCCTATTGGATTACCTATTTCCAGGTCTTTCAAATAATGTCTTGTTTCCTGTACTTCACTAAGAAACTTCACTAACATTTAGGTGTTCTGTATCTAACGTAAAAGCCAAAAACACTGTTCATGATTATTCCTCAGGACACAAGCTGTTCTGAACAATACATTCTATTCCTGAAAATACTCAAATATTCTCAATTAGGAACAGTAGTCCTCACTTGAGATGGGTGCCATTAGTATTGCTTTTCTATTGCAAACTTATTTCGCTACCCATTGTCACCTATCCATTTATTTCAACCCTAGTGTGCGTACACAGAATATTGCTGTTCTGTATAATTTCCACTTGTATGTATTTCAGTGTCTTCACAGATCATGAATTAATGGATCTATGCAAACTAGAGATATCTCTTCTTGTGACTTTTCTTCAAAGATAATTTAACTTTATTTGTTGTACATGTTTTCAGGTCTAAGGTTTTCAAACTTTTTAATTACTCTTGTCATCACTTCTGTGCAGAACTTTACACTGTGATACCACTTGTAAAAGTCATTAAGTCACTTCCATCCACTTCCAGATCATTATTTTAAAAGTTAAATATAATTGGATCTAACAGTAATTCCTGTACTCTGCCAGACACTCCCATACATAGCTTTTGATCATTACTCTTTGTATATCATCCGTTAGCCACATTTCAATCCACATAATTGTCTTCTAAAAAATTGACATTAATTTTTCAATTAACTATTCATGAAACAGTTTCAAGGCTTTATTAAAATTTGGATATATTACATCTATTGTTTTCCCTTCTTCTACTGGTTTTGTAATTTTAGTTAAATAAAAAGCAATCAACTTCGGCCAGGCAAGATTTATTCTTTATAAAAGTATGCACATTCTTACTCATTGTGCAGCTATCCAATGGAAAGGATGGAGGAGATTAGCAAACACACAAAGGAAAGACTCCAGCCTTCCCTATCCTCTTAAATGAGACCCTCACAGTTATCTCCCTTTTATGCCCTTGAAAAATCTCTTGCTAGATAATCAGCAATTTCTTTTTTAATATGTGTTCCATTATTTTCTAGGGCTGGAGTCTGGACTCAGGGAACAGCAGCAGAAAGGTTCATTAGTCTTGCCCTCTTTCCTTCTCCCCACTTCTCTTTTATAAAATTGTGATGACTTTATTCTTCTATTTTGGTGCACCCACACTTGTCCAGATCTGCTCAAATAAAAAAAACTCCCTGAGACAAGTGTCACTACTAGAATCCTGAGCTGTATTCAGACCATGTGGAGCACCACAATATTTCTTCACATTTTCTAAGCATTTCTCACATCTCCTAACACAGTTTCACAGTAATACTGAAGTCACTTTGGGCTCTTCCTTGTTTGCAGAAGGTCAATCTTTCTCTCTGAGCTGCCATAGTGCTCTTGCAGAGACTAAGGGCTGGGAGCTCACCACACGTTTCCATGAAGAATGCTATCAGTGGTGTTCCATGTAGAAGGAAACATGGGAGCAAAGCAAAACTATGCTCACACCTTTCCTACCTTTCTTCCTCAACAAAGCAGACCTTAAATAAAGAAAGGACGCACTATCTCAATTGATTTAAGTCTTTCAATCAACTAACACATTAAGAAAATCACAGTTTTCTCGGGTAGTTATAGCTCTGTTGAAGCACCATAGATATTTCTGATGCTCTGATCTGACCAACCCACAATAATGCAGAGCCTATAGCTGCTACCACGACCAGCTCCATCTCTGAAATGTCACTCTGTAACTGTTGTTAAAAGCACTAGCTTTAGTCCTAACATGGAAAATCAAGTTTTCAACCTTGACTGTGGAGAAGTGTGACTTTATTGAGCTAGTTACATAGAGTTTATATATACATGTATATATATATATATATATCTATCTATATATCTCCTGGTTTGAGGAAAAACAGAACCAACTTTCTGTTCAGTAATTTTACTTCTTAGCTAGGCCTCTTCTAACTCTCATAATTTAACAGCATACTGTGCAGAAAACTGTTCGTTCTCAGAGACATGAGACCAATGTTTACACTTGATGCCAAGGAACGGTATGCAGGGAGGCTCTTGCTTATACTTATTGCTATAACAACCAAGGTCAACTAATCTCGTTATTTGCCCGCTGGAGGGTCGGAAATGGAAAAGTGTAGAGGGATCACACCTGCAGGGAGGAGGGGACATGACAGGTGACCCAAAACTGACCAACAGGGGTATTCCATCCCATCTGCCCCCTGCTCAGTACAAAAGCTGAGGGATCAGAGGATCATCCTTTTTCTCCAATGGCCAACGTCTGAAGAGGACCATGTTTGTCTGCCTTTGATCCTGATCTGTGCGTTCCTGACTCCAGAGCTGGAATCCAGTTCCCATACATCGCTGAGTCCAGTCTGGGACTTCCCCAGTGCCGGCTGGTGATGTCATCCTGGGAGCTTGATACGGTTTTGTACATATTGTATCTATTTCATTATTTTCTTTTTATTTTATTATTAATATTTCATTAAAGTAGTTTAGTTCCTTCTAAACTTGTAAATCTCTTTATCTCCTCTCCTTCTCTCCTGGGAGTGAGAGGTGGGGGGAGAGCATCTGTCGCTGGTCATTGGCCAATTCAGCCTAAACCACAACAATAAATAAAAATTATGTTGTGGCAATGCATAGTCAGTAGCTCACAGAACTTGTATCTGTAAGAACTCTCAGTAAGTTAACATTGGGCTATAACGTTTCATATCCTTTCAATCCTGGGGAGCGTTTTGCATCCACTACTGTCAATGGCAACACTCCTGACTTAACTGGAGCCGGGATTTCACCATCTGATTAGTCAGTCGTTTCAGTCTTGAGCCTCTTTTCTCTTTTCTAACTTTTCCTGTGCCACCCTAGATCTCCTGATCTTATCAGCAAGAATTGTCTAAATGAAAAAATCTGGGAAATAAAACCCCGGGAATTTCTATATTGTCTTTATAAAATACATTAAGAAATTACTTTTCTTCCCCAGTGTCTGGAGCCATACTACTACCATAATGTTTTTTGATCTACTTTTTCTCCTATTTCTCATTACCTGATTACACCAGTGAAAAGAATAGTTTTGAAGCCTTTTCAATTAAGTATTGAAAACCAGTACAAAGCTTTACTAGTAATTTGGCATAAAACACTACTGATATCATACATAATATGGTAGGTGATGAAGGCAAACTACAAAAAAAAAAAACCCACCAACAATCAGAGGGAGGCAATTCTCTGACAAAGCAACTATTCAGCCTGGTTGAGAACAATATCCCTAGTTTGTTTCAAATAGGTTGTATTATTAGGAAATAAATTAACTTCCATGGTGATATCAGCCAACAATAAAAAATGAGATTCCATAGTTTCAATGTTATATTTTTAGATATAAAGATTATTGTAAACAACTAAGCATGTACACAGAGAGCACAGTCGTGCTTTAAGCATTAAAAATAATTTTAAATTATTGTCCTTGGGTTTCTGGAGAAGTATCACCTCTGCGTGAGCCATGTATGGCATTATCTACCAGACTAGACTATTGTGCAAGAATGACTATAATTCACAAGTACATTAAATGGCAACCTATGTTCTGTTTACCTAAATTAATATACCCTTGATGTAGTGTATATCACTGCCTCCCCCTCTCTTAATGCTCTGATAATAGAGTTTTGTAACTTGTAAAAGGATTACTTCAATCCAATCAGCAGGTGCTGGGATCAGTGTGTGTCAGACAAACACTTGCTAATCCCTTTTCTTACAGCTCCCAGCTGCCAAAGGTGCTCAATGAAATCCCAATGAAATGGCTGGATACAACCTGGTGTGGACTGACGCAGGTTTTCAGCTCTGGAGGAGATCTTGGAAAATACATGTGACACTAAGCATTGCTTGAATCGGAATGATGAAGGCGGTATGCTTTTGAAAGGAAACAAACTTTGCAAAGAAATTAAACATTTAAAAAAATTAGAATATTTAATTACGAAGTATTTACTCTACCTGGCTTCCTAAATATAGCAGAAGATAAAGAAATTCACCATACAAAGAATCCCTTCTCAAGGATTATCAGCTACTTAATGGTGTCTTCTAGGTCTTAAAATACAACCACCCCCATCTCCTCCTCCTTACCCCCTTTCTTGAAATCTAAATTATGGCTATGAAGTTTCCCCCCTGCAATTACTTTGCTTTAAATAAACCTCAACAAAAAGGAGAAGATGATTACCATAAAAGGAATATAATTTGCTCCCTTACAATCTCTGTATTTCTATAGCTCCTTCTGTCCAACTGTCTGAAAGTCACATTATTTCTGCAGGGGAGGCAAGTATCATTGCTGTTTCACAGAGGCGAAATGAAAGGGCAGAACCATCGAAGTGAATTTCCTGGGGTCGCAGAATATGCTCCTAAAACATTTATTTTGCAGGGAAATTCAGAACTCGGTCTTCTTGACTGCTGTTTTTCCCTTTTCCCTTGATCATGTTTATAGACAGGGCTAAAGGTCGTGCAACCTTCATGAATCCATATCTGATAATATTTTTGTAATTAGAGCACACCAAATGTTCTGACTCTAATGGAATTAGAACAGGTTTTGGTTTGGGGATTTTGTTTAGAAATACAGGGTTTAAGTGGCTGACGAGTAGGGGAATTTAATTTATGCATGTTAGATTCTGTTTATACAAAGACATACCAAACTAAATAATAAAGATTTAAAAGATGAATTAGCTAAAATCAGTTTCCATGCCTTTTGTACTTCTTATGCTAGATTTCACAATAAATTTTTAAAATTATAAATAGCCTTTTAATAAAGGAAGAATTTTATTTCAAAAAATGAAGGTCTAAACCTCTTAGCCAAATACTGCTATTTCACAGCGTGGGATATGTTGTGACATTTCTTAAAAACAAAAATAAATCCAAACCAAAAAATCCCAAGCTTCCCCATTAAAGACAACTCTGCAGTATAGGAACTGATGCCAAGGATAGTGTCAGTTAAATTCGTCAGCTGAGACATTTTGGGAAGTGCTTCTGGTAGCTTTTTTAAAAAGCAAAAGCGTAAGCTACATATCTGAATAAAAAGTAGCAGAAAAACTGCAAAAACATATACAAATCAAGTCCTTTGACTCTGTGATAAATATTGACACCCATTTCCATTCTCACAGGAAACTGCTATTTTCTTCTTACACATTAAACCTATTTTTCAGATGATCCCTTCTTTTCACATTTTTTTACTAATGGTTTGAACACCATACCGCAACCCAAGACATATTTATGATTCATATATATGCCTACTAATGATGTTGCATGTCTGAAAGGAAAACTTTAAAAATATATTACTACACACTAATTACCTAGCTGAAAACCCAAAACCAAATTCCCTGCCTTCTTCCTCTCCAAGCTTTGCTAACTCTATTAAGCATCTAAATTTGGGTTCCTGGTTGGATACTATATTTGTAAATTTAGATTTTAATGAATTAAAGTCTGTGTTTCTTTTCAGAGCATTTGTATAGTCATCTTCATTTAGTATATATAAAAATTACCAAGAGATAAATATAGAATTCTGAAACTGTCATGTTTAAAAATAATTGTCTCTTCAAGCATGGTCAAGTTCTTCAGAGACAATGAGACTAGGAAAGCCCAGGCAACCATGACGAAGTACATCAAAGTGATACAGCACATGATGTGATTTATAGATAGTCTGGTAAACTATACCTCTCCTAGACAGTGGCCATCTTGTGTGTAGAAAGGAAAATATTATTTCTACAGACATAACATCTCTGCTAGAGCAAAGGGATAAGCAGTAATACTTTTACTACTCTTCTTAAATATGTTAATAACAATGAAAAGATGCTTTTCCAGGAGCAAATTATGACTCATAAAGGAAAACACCTCTGCCTTTTAGTGGTTGGGAGTGGAGGGGGGATGGGGTAACTAAATTGATAGTGAGAGTTTGTTCACAAACACACACGCTGGTTTGCGTGTAAATTGAGAATATGCAATATGAAATCCAAGAAGTCCTGTAATCCATACTATACCCACCGCCTAGCGGCAGAATATGCATAAGCAAAAGTGAACATATGGCCACCTGTGAGAAAAAGCAGGGAAAGAACAGACTCGATAATCAGCCTTTTCCTTAGAAAACTCCTGTAACATTGAGAGACGGGAAACTTCAAACTCCACAAACATCTTCAATGGTCTAATCATCGACTCAGGACCATTTTGGAAACACATCCCCAACCTACGAAGTTCCATGTTTGCATACTGCAAACTGCAGAGAAGCAACACAATTAGAGCAACTGCCAGTGAGGACAGTAAGCAGTGAAGGAACTCTTTTTCCACAGAAGTACTTCCAGGACTTAATGGAGACAACTGTGGGAGAATACCTGCCTGACTTCTGCCCTATCCCTTCCATGTCACACAGCCACGCGCTGAACCAATGTGGAACAGGAGATTGAGCAATGCTAGTCATAAGAGAGATGCAGCTGGCATCTACCCAGCTCCCAAATCTAGCTGAAGTGTCTCATTTTTTATGTAACCTTTTATCTGCACTCCATGGGATTTTCAGCTGAGGTTGGCCTAGCTCAGTGATTCTCAAGTTCTCAAATATTTTTCTCATGAAAGCATTCAAAAGGGATTGTGAAGTGATGGTAGAAAAGCTTTAGAAGTGTGTAAGCTGAAGACATCCTACCTACTCCTGGGACTCTTGGGTTTCCATGGAAGCCAGAAAGGATAACACTTTAAAGAAGTTTGAGGAACATTGGTCTAATCCACAGACAAGAACATTTGAAGTGACAGAGGGCAAAATAAGAACAAGGGAAAGACAATGTAAAAGAGGACAGAAAAAGATGCCAAGAACAGACTGTAGAGGTCAACAAAGAAGTGAAATGATGAAAGAAGACACTGTACTGCAAAGTAAAAAAATCAGGAAAACAAACACCAGAACACAGCAAATGAAGAAAATGCTATGGGAAGGAGCAAATTTTGGTCATAACTGATAACTGTCAACATTTTCTCATGCACTGTTTCTTTTCCTTGGAACATCTCCCTTCACATGCTGAACCAAGGAGAAAACATTGACAGTGTGACAGTAGTAGTTTTGAGTAGACAGTACAACTACAGCTGAATGCTAAACAGATGAAAAAAGCAAAATAAAGAACCTAAAATTCATTGCGCGTGTGTGTGATGGCTAAGGATCTAGCAGATTGGGAGTATATTCTTGACAATTCAGACGAGACTCAAACAATGACTAGATGGCACCCTTTTTCCACGACAGAGGTAACTGACTACAGACTGCACATCCTCAGTCTGGTTTTCACAAGCTTTTCCAATGTGTATCTAATATCTTTCAGCCAGGTCTCCAAATATGGAATAGTTTGCTCTTAGATAATGAGGCCGAAACTAAACCCGCAGAATCAAATCTGACAAACCCAGGTGCAGAACTCCTTTGTACTTTCATGTCTAAGAAAGACTAACGAGGGACAAAAAAGGGCAAAAATATTACCCTTCGATACGATCCTTCTTCTATTAAAGCCAATATGATTAGTTGTGAGAGCAGAGCACTGGGACACCAGAGAATGGAGGTCTACTCCTGGCTCTGCTTCTGACCTTAAGGTTAGTCTTGGTCAAGACAGTTTCTTGTCTGTGCCTGAGCTTCCTGGACTAAAAAGACAGAATAATGATATTGACCTTTAAAAAGAGCTTTGAACCTACTGATCAAACGTGCTGTGTAAGAGTTGGCTTATTATTATTTTTGTTACTGAAGGGAGTTGAAAGGCTCCTGGTGACTTTAATCAAAATTTCTTATATCAGGCCTGAAGGACAAAGTTTCTCAAAATTCACTTGTGAAGACACATGTATGGTAAAGCAAAGGCTGGTGTATATTCTCAGATACTGCAGAGTTTTCTTGACTCAAGCAGAACTTTAAATCACACAAAAGTAATTTCTGGACTTCCAGAAGAAATAACATATTAGGCACCATTAGTGCCTAGTGTATTCACTATGTTAATAGCAATTAGACATTATGATAATGCTTTCAGTCAGACTGGTCTAATGTAAACAAGGAAACCAATAGGTGAAAGGAGACAATAAGGAAAGAAGGAAGAACTTTTCTCAGGCAAGTATCACTCATGCCCACCTGAGCAGTGCCAGGACATCCCTCCCGCTGTGAGCCAGCACTACATTGGGGATTTTACATTCCTGCTTCTGTGTGGTTGCTGTAGTAAATCAAACCAACTCTTATGGGTGCCTTCCTACTAAAGCTGTAGATAAATATCTGCATTAGAAATAATCCTGCATTTAGAAAAGTTTTAATTTTGGATTCGGCATTAGCTTCATCCTTGACAAATTCCACCTCTTAACTACACCCGCCTACCACACTGGCATGGTGACGGATTCTTATGGTTGTGGTGTGCATGGTTTGTTATGATTCTTACACATTAAGAAGAACCCTTGATGTCTGTGACTTAACACATAATTATAATATATACAAAACATGCTTTTATAGTGAAACTGCTTCTTCTGGTACTGTTACTGCATGCTATTTAACAACTCCTATGTTTAAACTAAACCCCTTTGATTTTGCCTGATGAATGAAGCCTATGGCATTATGTAGCCTATGTAGCAGAAGCTACAATACCACTCTGTCTGCAAGACTGTTGCAAAGGAACATTTGTAAGGCTACAGATACAAGGTTAGTTCTGTAACCTGTAATTTCCTGAGTGAACCCAACCAAGTTCCCACAAGTTCACACAGAGGTAAAGCTCAGGGTAATCTCATGGTAGAGCAGGTGCATGGGGGTCTGTTGTGTTGATGGTATCTTTATATAAAGTCCATCTACTCATGCAAGTAATGTCTTAATCAAAGCATTTAAATGATCTCTATCTATTCTGCTAGTAAGATTTCTCACTGGCAAAGACACGTGACATCTCTTACATTATTTTTTCTGTATTTTTTTTCTATTTTTTCTACTTCTAATTTTCTACTGTTATTTTTTCTATAACAGAACACAGGAAAATTAATAGTGTTCTTTAACATACATCTCTGCCAGTACTTATGTGGCTGAGACCATTGCAAATTAAATTTTGTAAATTATCACTGCTTTGCTTTTCAGCATTTATGTCACTGTATATTCACAATTTCCTCATCCCAAAGAGCAAAAACAATCTGTTCAGCTTCATTTGTACACTCCTGTAAGAGGTGAAAATTACAAATATTGCAAAGAAAAGTTTCAAAATTTAGAATGCCAGGTAGTTTTTCATTAGCACCTAAAAGATATTATAAAAGATATATAGTATATTATTATCTCTGCTCACAAATATTTATATGTACTTATATGATGATACCGTTGCTGAACATGGTATTTGCACACAAGGATACATATGGGTATAAAGCACTCATGACTGAATACTCATCTCAAGGCACATGAAAAAATGAAAATACACCACCATTTAAAGGAGTAAGGAGGCCTAGTTAAACATGAAGTAATCTTGGTACCAAACAGAATTATAGGCTTTTTCTATGTCATAAAAATATCACCAAGATCTACGGCCTGATTCTGACTGGGCTCCCACCTGCTAATAAGTCATGTACAGATACAGTCTTGGGTGAAATTTCGGTTCTCAGATTTTTCTGCTGTAGCTTTTTTCCATCGTTATCTCAGTAGACATCTTCACTTCGGTAAGATGGATATTGAACTACCATCCTGCTACACATTCCAGGAATACGCACACAGCAAGCAGCTCGGCATCAGCTCACACATGAACAGCCTTAGCTCCCATAAAATATTCATTCATTTAAAAAATATTTGCACCCTGCTGTCAAACTTAGACAAATTCATACTGAGCTTCAGAAAATAGCTGTTTTAATGGTAAATGATGTTCCAGAAACCTCTTTCAGGCTAAACACTCTCGTCAAAATTATTTTAATAAGAAAGATTAACAATTTCAACATTAGCTGCTAATCCCCTTTCATTTGAAACTGTGCTGATAAAATTCTTTGCTTGTCATTCAAATAGTAAGTAATAATTATAGATTTGGGGCCTCCATCTCTTGCTTCATTAATAGTAAATTGCATGGAAGTCTGAAGCATAAAGTCAGCTTTGATACATCTCAAAATGCAATTTCCATAGCTTTCCTTAGCTATGTACAATTAATTACAGAGTTAATAAGGGGAATATGTTAATGAAAGGGAAATTATTCACTCAGACCACCTGGTCTTATCAAATGTCTTTAATATGTTTCCTACTTTCTGTGAATTTGGATGACAGCAAGAACACAAATCACGGTATGTACATTGCTAGTCCTTTAGTATTTTTATTTGCAACCAGCTAAAGTCTACTTAAATTAAATATGAAAAGAATGTATGAACTAATCAGTACTAAATAACTGACTGTATGTGCTTTCTCAAGTTCAGTACCTTTTTAATTTTGAAACAAAAATGCTTAAGCAACTTCATAATTACCAGACTCTCTTCAATGCTGAGTGTAAATATAATGTATCCAATAAGGAGACATTGTATTTTTTTGTTTATTTTCTTTAAAGTGTTTCATTAAATTTGTGCACGTGCAAGAGGTACAGAAATGTGCCCTAATTCTCTACACTGACACCTACTACAGCTTAGTTGCTATGTGCAGTGGGGCAGAGGCGTTATTGGATGTTCATGGGAATATTTTGGATAGTACAAACAGTCAGAAGGAGGCAAACTTTAAGTCATCTTAAAAATAATGCAGGTGTGAAACATAGTCAGAGAAATATTTTTTAAAAGACACGTCAAATCCAGAAACCAACCGTCTTCAACAGACGTTAATGGATTTACTACTAACCAGACTGAGGACAGAAACATTTTAGGACCTGGACACCAGCCCTCATAGTCATTCCAAAAAGAAAAGGGCAGAGAATAATTCCCAGATTAGTATCAGGCCATGCTGGGAGGAGGTGATGCTTATGAGCAGTTTGTCACCCCTCCTTTCTATTCTTGGTTCAGTACAATGGTACAGCAAGCAGCCAGAAACAAGAGGCAACTCAAAATTCTCCCCTCCTATGAATAGGGTTTTCTTGGCCAGCTGGTCAACCTAAAGGAGCATTAGCACACGAGTTTAGGACAAGAGGATGAGGGAGACATGACCACTGAGGGAGAGCTACCAATTAGAAAAATGAAAAGATATTACTCTAGTCTGAAACAAAAGAAGAGTTATCAAAAGGAGACAAATTCATAGTAAAACTATGTATTTCATAAAGACACACCGGGGGAGGGATGTAATATTTCAGGGTAGTAGACTTTATCTGGTTTTGACCAAAAAGTAACATAGTCCTCCTTTATGGAACAGCAAATACTGTGTCATCCACAAGCGAACTTCACAGATTATTTTAATGTTTATCTCCTTATTTAAAAACGTTTCCACAGCTGCTTCGTGGGCGCATATGCAAAATTTGATCGTCACAGGAGCATTTTGTCTGTCCTACACATTAAATTATCCAAGTACCACCCAAATTTTGATACTTCACTCACAAAGCACTGTTGAGTTCTAATCCCGGAGAGAGCTGCAGAAAGTATAATTATTTTTTTTTATCTTGCCCTGATGATGACCATAAACAGACTTTGTTGACTCAATGGAGGGACTAAGTTGCCTCTGTTACCAATTGCATGTTAACCGCTTCCAGTAACTTCTGTTGGCTTAGCCCGTGTGAACAGAAGGAGCTCTCCAAAATACCACTTGAGTTCCCCTGGGTAACTTAAACTGCAACTGGTATAACAGCGCAAAACCACAGTGGCAGTACGATGTCCCCTCTTTGTGAGTACCACGAAGCAAGTTTCAGTTTCATCCTGAACTGTGTTTTCAGAAGCTCTGAAGTTGTAGTCCCATTTACCACACGTCATTTGATCTTAGCAGTGCACCATGACTTGCAACTTGTGTGAGCCATTTCTTTATCCCACAGCGAGTCAAAACTCACCTCCTTCTCACGTCTGAACTCTGCCACCAGCTCAGAAATACACCATAACATGTATTACCATCTTGGGCCACCTGCCTGAGAAATCTTCCTCAACCACCCTCTTTCTATTATCTGTTATCCTTCTCCTTCTAAATAGGCATTTCCACCTGTTAGATCCAAAATATGATTAACTGCTATAATGAGTTATCCATTAATTAATGCAAGATGTGAGCATGCACAATAGGACAAATACAGCAAAGTGCACTTCTTTACTGAGGATGCATCTGGAGCCAAAAGACAACACCAGCAGCCTCCTGGACGAACATTCATCCCTGGTTTCTGCCACTAGTGAGACCCTCAGAAGCAACTGAGGACCCAGTAACATCCCTTGTCTTCAATTTGAAGTATCAAAACCCAGATCTTTTTCATTAAATGACCTCCTAGCATCTGTTGCTACTTGCTACAACTGATACTTATCTTGCCTTGACATTACCTGGATGTTCTCTAGGAATGGAAAAAAGCTGGGAGAAACAGAAAAAAGTTCAGATAGCCACCAAGTTTTGTTTCAGCCATGGATGGAAGTGATCCTTTCTTTTTACTTTGTGCCCATAGTACCATAAGCTAGTTTTGTGTCATGTATTTCTCCCAATGTAACGCTTTTAAAATTAGTACTCCAGAATATTAATAGAAATGTTTTCTTCATCTTTCTACTGAAAGCCTTAGGGAATGATATAAGGTGGCTGAAAGTGTTCAACCAAAGCAGCTTAAACACAGCTGGAATAAACACCTCACAGTCAAACGACAGACCAAGATGTAGTCACAGAAATTTGATGAGTTATTTCTAATCACAAATACATTTGGGGAAAACAACCAACAGGGAAGAATTTAGGAAAAAAAGTATGTTGAAATTAATTTCATACCATGTTCAAGAGGAATGTTTTTCTTGATTTAATACTAACTCCTGTAATTGACATTATTTCCTAAGGACCATTCAACAAGATTAATACAGAAAAAGGGAGGCAACTGAACATGAAACAAATAAAAATGGAAGAATCAAAGGGTAACCTGTTCATGAATTTTTTTTCTGAGTTTTATTGATGAAATCTATGTAGAACATACATCCATTTATTAGATTTACGGCTCTATTAATAGAGCTGTTTTCATATGCAATGAGATCTTTTGCACTTTTCTTTGCAGCTTTCTTTGTTCCTATATCTCAAGTCCTGGCTTTAAACAAACAGGCAAATGTTTCAAAATAAATGTTTAGGGAGGAAAAAAACCCTAAAATGAAGAGATGAATGCCATTTCATCAGCAGATCTTTCAGGAGGCAACCAGCTCCACTTGTCCCTAAAAGCATGACAACTCAAGGAGAGATGGGTAAAGATTTTCTCATCCACAGTATTTATGTCTTTTGGGGATATTGGCTATCATGTCACTAAGTAATGCGATACACAACTGCCTTTTCCCTTGTGACTCCTCTAATCTGACTGCTACTGATGAAATGGCCTTCAGGGCCAAAGCCTTCTTGGGACTTACATTTCATGAGTCTACTACAACTATTTATACTGGCACAGCTGAAAAATAAGTTGGGATTTAGATCCACTTAGCACATGTGTAAAAAGTGTATGCTTTTAGCTAAACTTTGCCACTGACTTGTTTCCCCTCCCCATATAAGGGAGGGTTTTTTTCTTCATTTTCTCAGTTGTAAGCTTTTATTAAACAGTATTTATATTCTTGAAATTCATAAAAACTAAAAAGAAATTAATGGGGGTAGAAGGAAATGGTGGAAAGAGAAAAAAATAATTAAAACCCACTAAATAATCAAACACACCATGATTGTGACAAAGACCTTGTATTCCTTATGTGCACTCCTCATCTTTGTCCCTGCTGGCTTTAATCACCTCTGCGGCATGTGTCCCTGGGCAGTGCACTGCACTCGTACCATGCATCACGCTCCTTTGCCCAGGAAATGTTTTCTGTGTATATGGATTAAGCTCAAGGTGGAAAGTACGCCTGCATCTAGCACAGGGCTATCAGTCCTCACACGCTGGAGCTTCTCTCTTTATTTAGTAAAGTGTGTTTAGATGCCTTTTGCTCATGCTTTTATTGTAGCTTTAAGAATAAAATCAAGGAGTTTCAGCAAAATGTGGTGGAGGATTTAACAAATATTTTTTCTTGTTGGAATGTGTCTTCTATCACTCAGTTCTACACTCTTCCATATTCAATTAAAAGAAAATCTATAGAAGCTACCCCATAGAGTCCATTTCAAACAGAGTTTACTTTTAAAAATGAAAGTGAGGGAAAATTGCTTATAAACCATCAAAAATGGATAGCAATGTTATCAAAAACCTCCAGGTTCAACCTTGGAAACTATTCCCTCCTTGTTCCCCTTCTCAGTCCCACAGCAATCCTGCCATTGATTCAGCATCAAAACTAAAGTGGGTGCAAAATTCAACTCCTTGGGTTTGACTGGTTTCCCAGCAGCAGGTCTCTGTCCCATGTGCCCCAGTTTGGGTTGTGTCACCTTCTAGGACACAACCTGTGCCAGAACTTTCTTTTGACACTAAGTTCTCATATGAAAACATTTCTCTATGGGGAAAGTCCTTTTGACTTTGCAGGCATATTGCCAAAGACAAGGGGATCAAGTGGACTTACACCTCCTAGATGAGAGGCCCTAGATTTCAATTTCTAATTCATTTGCTCCTACTTCCTAATTCAGTTCAGTTATGAAACTTTCTTCTGAAAAGTACAGTACGCACAAACTATCACAGACTATTATTATTTCCAATAGATACAGGAGATTCACACCTCAGGGAGAAGATTCTTCAGACTTCCAGCTTAAACAAGTACTGAAGAAGACCTTTTGTAAATTCAAACTTTCTGTAATTCTAATCCAAATTTTGCATGTCTGTCTTTATAAGGAAAAAACCCAAAACACAGAAAATCACTTCTGCTTCTGCAAATTCCCTCTCATATATGGTATTCAGACAACAACCTCAAAATGTTATCATCAAAAGCGTACGCTCCTTTCTTGCAGTACTGTTCTTCATTTAAAAACTCATAAAAGATTATAATTATTTTAACCAAACAAGCGTGGTAATATACGAAGCAGATGTGGGATCCAATCTACCTAATTTATGTGCTGAACTTGTGCTTCAGCACGAACAAAAGAGACTCCTTCATCTAAGCTGCAGACGTCAATAGGATGGTGCAGGCACAACAGGAGGTCTCCCAAGAGAAATCCACTCTGCCTAATTCTCTGGAGACCTTCATAGCCACCCACTCACTCCACCAAGTCGAAGGGGGATTTATGGACTCAAGACAACACCATCACTTCATTAAGTGCCTAAAATGTTAGGAGCCCAAGTCAGGGAGACTAAATCTCTTCTGGACACCTTCAAACCCCCCCTGGTTTTCTTGCCAGACTGCAAAGGGAAGCACTGCACTTTATTAGGACTTCTCTTGTCGCTTTAAAGATGGATGTGCACATGTGAATAAAGTGGATGAAAATCTCATTCGAAGTTCCTACTCTTTCCCTTGCTGTGACCTTCTGAAAAACAATTGTTTTCTTGCAAAACCAAGAGTGACTGAAATGAGGGCTCTTCTTTCTTGTTGCTCATGCTAAAAGCAGGCAGTCAGCATCACAAACACGACTGCATAAAACATGCTCCTCTAATTACACTTTCTAAAGTGCTTGGATCTTTTAGAAAGACAGAATCAAAAAGTGCCATATGGGCCACTCTCCTGCTATAAATATGAGGAAAAAGAACGTGAAAAGGAAATAGAAAAAAAAAAAAAGCTCTGAATGTTGTTAGCGCTGTCCTTCTGGGCCTCCCGAGTCCTCCCTGCTTCCTCCTGCCAACAGTACAAACTACCTCACGCTACTGTCAGCAGTGTGGAGATATTGCCTCTGCTGCACAAGAAAGTGGCAGAAATGCAGGATTTTTCTCTTTGAAAGACTGACTTCAGTCTAAGTGAGGAGACTGCCTCACAATCACATGGGTTTGGAGGATTCCTGGTTTCTCCAGACCTTGAGCACTATAATCAATGAGCTAACCACAAGTAGCAAGTCCTCCAAGAAAACAGGACTTGTGGCCAACCACAACCTCCAATAAAACCAAAACTGAGGTGGTTTGGACATCACTTAGGTACAACCTGACAGCATTTTCCAGCAAATTAAACAGCTTTACAGAAATGTTTCTGACCAATGCTACCTCTGAGCAAGATGGAGTCATCCAGTAGTGGCAGACACGTTTCTTCTAAGCTACTTTCATTAAAGATTTATTCTGTTTATAAATCAAAATAAAATATTTCCCACTGTCACTAAATACAGTAATCCATTGTTTTATTTTCTCTGGGGAAGTCCTGGTACCTATGAACAATAAAGACTGAGGAGCCCTAGCTCAGCTAACTGCTACTTCGCTGCACACTGTGGAGCTGAAAAACACATTTACAGAACTGTAAGTGCATTTAGCCTGCAAAGCAGATGGTATTTGCCATTCTTTCTAGCCCCCTTGCTAATATTTCTTGTTGCTTTTTTTAGGCACTGAGATATTTTTCACCGCAAATATCTACAAAATTTAAAAGATAAGAGGATTGCGGCAGCAGGAAATGGGAAGAACTGGAAAACTTCCTGTATCGAATGCTATAAAAGTTGTGAGCTGGCCCCTCGCTCTCCTCCACTCGTAGCTGCAGGGCAGGGGGAGGAAGAGCATCTTCTACTGCTGAAGTCCATCAAGCCACAGCATCTCCAGAGGGAGAGAAATTCAGGCAAATAAGGTATTACAGATATGTGCATTTATTTTTGAGCAAAATATGAATTGGGTCAGCTCTCCGGTTTCAGCGTGACCCACGGTGACATAAAACACGAGCATTTCTGATCAAGTCCAATCATCTGCTTCAGTGCTGTAGCTGAGCGATGCTGATCTTCCCATGTAAACCTAGCCCTGATTCACCTTCAGCAAATCTTGAATTCACGGTTTAACTACTTCCCTTAAGTAAACATCCACTGCCTGCCTGACCCTCCTATTAGGCTTGCCCTGATATCCAGGCTAAATGCATCCTTTTGATTCTAACCCATATTTTCTCCCTAATTGTATCATCTGCGTCTATTAAGAACAATTTTTCCCCATCCTGTATTTCAAAGCACGTAGGCAGGCTCCCCTGAATCAATGATTTTTGTTTGTTCAGTTTAGACTAAACAAATTAACTATTTTTTACTCTCTCCGTGTGGTTTGTACTCTCAAGACACCATAGCATTTCCTTTACCCTTCTTTGAACCCTCACCATCTAACACATGCTGTTAGATAGCTAACATATGTATGGGTTCATTCCGGGTTAAACAGGATTGACTGAATTATGGACACTGAACACCGTAACAGTGATCTTAACCAACCTGACCATTTTTTAAAGTTTATTGCCATATGAAGACAATTCGTTCTTGCAATTTTGCAGAGATTCCCAGATCCAGAATAAGTGGTTCCCATATGCAACTTTCTCTCCTTTAAGCTTGATTTTGTGATTTTTTTATTTTTCCCAACAATATAATTGAAAACAATTTTGCTCCATTTAAAGTAGATGAAACTGTTTGCAAATATTAAATGCCTATTTCCATCTACATAGGAAATTTTACTCTTATTTCCATACAAATATATTGCCTTAGAACCTTAGCACAGGAATTGGTACGTATTTTGAGGTTGGGCAATTGAAGTTGTTCTTTTTTTTTTTCCCCAAGCATTTCAGGTAACTGTGAAAGGAGATCAGGTGAATTTTAATTCCGGTTAGGCAACAGTTGGACAGTAAAAACTATGACAAATGATTTTCTGTCATAGGAGTAACCCTTCCAAACTGCACTTGTATACCAGATTTTAACATAATACTTAATTAACTCCTGTTTTAGGGGAGGAATAGGCAGGGGCTGGGGAAGAAGTATTTACTCACGATGACATACCCTGATGAAGCATCTGCTTGCCCTGCTTTTGCTCAGCTTTATAGCTGACCTGATCGAGGCTGAAGGAGGTCAGTAACTTGGCTGAGGTCAAATTAGATCTATGGGTTTTGCCTGCCTTCACTCCATTCTCCAGTAGGTGAGGTGAATTATAAGAATTCAAAAGATAACTGAGAAAAGAGTACTTTCAAATATAAGTCCAGACAAAGAGAGAAAGAAGCTGAAAAATTAAGACCCAAAAGTATGGCATGGTGGAGAGAAGTTTTCTTGTGAGAAACCCCACTGGTGAGTCTTCTCAGGGGTGCATAAATAAATCAACAGGGAAGTTTCCAAAAGCACAGCAATGCTACCAACTGGAAAGGGTGTTTACTTTAGATCAACCATAATAATAAATAGCAGAAATCAAATATAGAAAGCAAAATAACACCTGACTCATCTTCACCATTACCTAACTTCTTCCCAGCTAATTTCAATGCCCTCTACCAAGACAGCAAATATTTAAAGGAGGAGAAAAATAAAGCACAAAATATGGGGGATTACTCCACAGCTCTTCCAGCAGGACACTACCAGAGAGACAGCAAGAAACAACCAGCAGCAAGTCCCAGTCACTGGACTGTGTCCTGGGCTGCTAAAGCCATTTCTCACACACACAAAGATCTTCAAGTGTCCATCTTCTACAATGATACAGGTTACAAGTTGTATTTGGAAGTAACCCAAGTTTTCCCATGCAGACTCCATCAATACAATATATTTGGATCATTTTAAACACAGAAGAGATCCAGCTTGGAAGAAATCCAGCCAAGGGCAACAAAATTCAGGCTCAGATCACAATTCAGATCCCTTTTCTAAGGGTAATGGAAAAGAAATTGCTCCATATCACTAATATTCTGTTGCCTTCACAGCTCAGATCCCTCTGCACAATGAAGGTACACAAGAAAAAGCAGCATCCTGATCAGAAATTCAGCAGTTTTCTTCAGTTGTCCAAGCTGAGGTAAACATAAATTAACAGAACAAATGGACAACACAGGGCTTATCTTTTTAAAGCAAACATGCAGACAATTTGTATGTCCAAGATAAAAGCACGTTCCCCAGAGAGGAAAAAACACAATATAATGGAACAGAAATGGAAATAAAAATCCCTTTAGTTTTAATTATACAAAGCTAAGATTACCAACAAAGCTCAGGAATATTTTTTACCTGTGAAAAGACAGCTTCCCTTTCTTTAAAAGTTATCTCTTTCCAAAAGCTGAGCAGGTACCTTAAATTCTGATGACATTTTTTGTGCTGTGAAGATGAAATCGCCTTACCAAGATCATGTGACCGGTGGAGATGTCCATGTTGGACTGGACTGGCTCCTCACACCAGGATGACGTGCTGCTCCGGGCCGAGGGGCTGGGAATGGGCCCATCACTAAATTGTGAAGAAACACTATTTATTCGAGAAGCATGCAGGGGCTCCGGGCGATCAGATGTTTTCACTGCCATGCGCTGACGGCATAGCTCCTAGAGAGAGAAAAAGGAAGAAACAACCTACGGTTAAGAGTAATTACAGGATACAGTCTACTAAAGACATATGATTTACAATATGTTTCCAGGGCTGGAAGTGTTTTCCCCCTCACTGCAGTGATTTTTGGGAGGCTGTCTGTTCTGTTAGGCTCAGCTACAAAGAGATACTCAATGAAATTACTATACGATGACTACCCTAACCTTTCAAAAGTGTAATTATGACTGTATGCACATCTCCTTTTAGATAACCAAAAATAATATTTTGGAGCTTGACTTCTCTATCAGATATCCTTTTTTCCCGTTAATACTGCCCTGCATTCTGTGAAGCCACTTTTGAACTGCGCAACCTGCTGAAGTTAATGGGGTTGCACGGGAGTAATTGAGAGCGCTACTTGGCCCTGGATATGCAAACTCAGCAAGCTCAAGGCAACTGAATTGATGTGCTCTCTAGTATAAATCCTAGTTGATAGATGCCTCATTTCTCTTCATTAAAATAGCAAACTCACAACACTTCTTCCCTGATGTGGGGCAGAGAGGATGAAGAATGACATTAACGAAGAATAAAAGCAGAAATCTGTCATTGTATTGTTTAAGCAGCTTTGGTGAAGAAAGAAAATTCAAGCTATCACACATGCTAATGCAAGCCATGTTAAAACACTGAAATAGATCGCACTGGGAATACGCATTTTCAGTTGCTCCCATACATAGAATTCACATAAAAATAAAGAATTCTGGATAGGTAACAGAAAATCCTGCTGGTAAAAGCAACTCCTTACAGTATAAAATTCTGACTCTAATGGGATAAACAGACCTACGGTTACAACGTCATTGTTATAATGCTTTTAGAATCAGTTATGTGTGGTGAAATCCCAGACAACATAAGAAAATTACCATTTTTTAACATATGTCTATTGTCCATGAGAGATACTTGGCTGCCTGTGGCGCACAGCGAGACCAGATAGTCCATAGTATCTGGACATATTGCACATGCGGTGTGGCTACACATTTGTCTCAGATTACTCATTCTGCACAGACGACTACTAAGAGCACAGTTTCTTGCCTCAGGCTAACAAAATAATACAGTCTGAAGAATTCATACTGTTGAAATGCCATGGCTTCTGTTTTCTTATTCATTGATAATATAGTTGCAGTCCAAGTGCCATCAGTAGGGTGATCTGAAAACCTCCATATATCAAGCACAATAAAATCAACCCTTCTTTCAGGGGTTAGAAACATAACTTTAAGACTATGGTGGTATATTATTTTTTTAACATTGCAAACTTTAGGACACTAAAGAGGGACCCTAACCCATGCAGTAGCAAGCACTCAAACAAACCCACTGAAACCATTATACTGAGTCTCCCCCTGGCACCACATGGCAACGATTAAAACATTTTCTTCTCCCAAAGCTTCTATTTAACTTGCCATTAGAGATGCTTATGTGGGATTTTACTGTTTTATGGTGTGCAGTACATATATATATATGAATGTACAAATTAACATACAAATTTTGCTTCAGTGTTTCATATATAAACAGGATATATTTTGTCTATTACAAAAATCTGTGCTTTGAGAAACACAGATTATTTCTTGTATGTGGTGTTAGTTGTCGCAATAACTGTACAGACTGTCCTAAATAAAACTGCTACCTGACCCCATCATTGCATTTTGTATATTTACTAATTGTATCTATGCTATGTAAGAATTTTTTTTTTTATTTTTACAAAACATAGGGTGTTTTCCACACTTCACTAGAATGTTTTCTATCAGTTGGTACCTTTACTACTTCCTTCTAACCTTAGCAGGAAAAATATTAGGAAAAAAAAATTAAACTTTACAAATACTTTGAAATGGAGTCACATATATTAGTGTTAGATAGGTCAGTTAAACTATTGGTATTAAAACCAAGACTTTTTAATAAAGGAAGAAATGTTACTGGATTTATTTTTTTTTTAAATATAAGGACAAAGGGAAAAAATCTCTCTCCTTCTCTCTGAAGGATCATACACATCATAAGAAAAGATAGCAATAGTCCAAAATGGCTATTACTAACCTCAGAATGACCTTGTGGAAGTGTAATTTCAAATCCCTGCTTTTAGCAGACTTCAGGAAAAGTATAACAGTACAGAAACTTTTATTCAGAAAAATGAATCTACAGAAAACCAAAAAGCTGTTCAGATGTTTAGATATAAGCCATTCTCAGGGAGAATGGCTTATTGGACTAGGCAAAAGTATAGTAAGTAAAGGTATAAAAATATGTAGTCTATCACATAACTACTAAAAGGATGTGTCTTCTGGCTAGCATGCCATGTGGTGTAGATACGAATTTATTATATTCTAATAGACATCCTGCCACTTGACTCACCCCAACTCTGTGCTAACAATAGCATTTGTACTCAAACAGGATCTTTGTTTTTAAGTTGATCTGTTCCTGCTGCTCATATCCTGCCTCAAGTCATAATCCTCTGCTCTTACAAGTGGTTGCTGTGGAAAGGATTATAGACCTCTGCTAACAAAAAAGAATCAGGATCAAGTGAACTCTAAGAAATTATTATACCATTTTTACACAAATAATAATGACAAAAGAAGCAATATTATAGCCAACTGGTTCTAGAGTAGGTTAACCTTCAACTAAAAAGAATGGTTTGGACATAAAATATATAACATGGTACTAAGAAATGTTGTTTTAAAACTAAGTTTAACATGTTCATGGTCCTCATGAAAGAGGTTCAGGTTGAGAAACATGTTAAATACAAGTAAGTTTTTTAAAAAAAAAAAAAGTAACATGACCTCAAATATTAACATATTTCTTTCCTGACATATATAGAAGCAAAACAATTATTCCCAGAACTGCTGTAACTGTGAAATACCTCAAACAAAGCAATCACGTCACTGCACACCACCATAAAAAATTTTTAATGTAAACAGGAAGGTCAAATCATAGCTGCAGTAAAAACACCACTGAATTTCTTGATTGGTGTTTTAAATCTCCAAGACAATGGTTTTCCCCCTGCCTGTAAACAGAAGTTTTTTGTTTGAGTTTATTTCCAGATTGGTGTAAGGGCCCTCAACAGCTCTTCCTTCCCCCACTCCCAGCTAGCCCAGTCCAGGCTGAGGAACCTGCCCCATCCCTACACGCACGTCAGCAGTCTCAGGACACCTACAGATCTGCTCCTTCAAAGCCACCTCTCTGCTAGCCCAACTGTTTCAACTCCTGGTTGGGTTTTAGCCTAGCGCTGCAGGGGTAACACAGTTAACACCACCACATATAAAAGCTTTGATGCGTGGGGCATTTTCAGGAGCCAAACGGGTTCCTCCAGGACACGTGGACTAGGGAGGTCCAGCTCAGAGCAGGGAAGTGTCTAAATGTGCGATTTGGGTTTGCTTCATACTTGAGATGCGCAGCTCTATCCCATTCCTACGAAAGGCACTGGGAATAGCAGGGTCTCAACGTGTGGGGTGTTTCACATGGGGTGCTCTTGGGGAAACATCATCCATCCCTGGGCACTTACAGACGTGGCATCACTTCAAAGGTGCACAAAGCCCTAGATGGTTAAGAGCCTCATTAATATGGTATCTGTCACCTGTATTCTTCTCTGCATGCTCAGGTATGCTCTTCCCTGCTCTCCAAAATCTTTACTCTCGTAAGTGTTTGGCAAATCAGCCATCTACCAAACCAGAACTAGGATTTAAACTTGACTAAAATGTCAAAGCTGCAAACTGTGAGAATGACACGAGCTGTATTTCTGTATCGTCTCAGCATGTACACCATCAAAAATATTTTCTAAGAATGAATTCAATTTACTGCTGCACTTCTATATTTAGCCAAGTGGCTGAGGCTATTTCTGCTGTACTGCGACTCAGTAATGTCTAGCTGTTGTTTGTGTATAGTTCGAGTGCCATTCTTCATCTAAAAACATCATTTACACCTAAAAAAGCAATCATAATGCATACAGTGAAATATGAAGAAATGATCCCCCTGACCCTTCGGGCTATGATCTAATGGATGGGTTGGACGTAAACATTTATTTAAAAGGTAATTTGAAGTTTATGACATTATTTCCCATCACATGGGAATTGCTATCGTACTGAGGCACTTACTCTGTTTTTTATTTCCCAGCATTTATTATCAAACTTATGTGGTGGTCACATGCAGTATATAATGGAAAAGTAATATCGCTGTGTGACAAAAACTGCCATAACCAAGATAAATATTCTGTAAATAATGTCCAGTTAAATGAGTTCAAAGTACAGCACAATGATCAGCTGTAGAGAGCTTTTTATTCAAGACATAATTGATAACCTTAAACAAACCATGAACAATATTCTCAGAAAACCCCTGGACCTCTTCCAAGGAGGTTTTAAAGTGTTCCTAATACTTGGTTGTTCTCACATAGACAGGGAGAAGCACAAAGCAACAAGTATTTCCTCAGGTACAACAAATGGATTTTCAAATCCATACAGTCCACCTGTGACTGAACCACATCACGACATAAATGTAGTTTATCTACATTTAAAGAAGAGCATTAGGAGACCTGTTGCGCCTAATGGATACCACCACAGGGATGGAGAGCCAGCCTTACCACGCTGCTTTGTTAGGTGGGTCTTGAACTCAAAGAGGTAAGAAACTCTCCTTTCAACCAAGCAAGCATTGTGCCTGTTCAGAAATGAACCCCACAGATACCCGCCCAGGTCTGGTTTAGAGATGCAACCTGCTTACCACCACAAGCACATCTTCTGGACGTCCCCAGCTAGTGACAAAAGTGGCATTTGCTGCCACTTGGCTTCGTGAGGCACAGCAGCCATCAGTGTCACAGAAGGGCAAGACAACAAATTATAATTTTGAGAAATTTTAATCTTCCATCAAGTTCAATACAGCACGTATCTGGAAAACCCAGTAAGACCACATAGTTTTCTAAAATGTTTGGGTTTGGAGAGAAACCTATGTATACGCTCCAGTAAGGACTAAGAGTATAAGCAAGCATGCAACTAAAACCAGATAGAACTGAGGCTTGAATAGTCAATATTGAATCTTTTCACTTGTTTTGTTTGCAAAAATGGAATTTGAAAAAACTCAGGGAGGCACATTACAGGCGGGAGACCTGACCTGGGCATCCTGGGTAAGAGACGGCCAATGTGCACCTCGGCTTTCCACTCCACCTCAAAGCTGCCTGCACTGATGATGTTGCTGTTCATTAACATACACCTACTTAATGCAAATTCAGCATGCAATATCTCAAGATAGTTCAAGTCCAGTCACCGACCACGGCACGTGACTCGTTCTCATCTAGCTGGTACCAGGTGCATTGTAAATGAAATTTTTCTGTCCAAAATAAATGAAAATAGATTCATATCTACAATACTGCTCTTCTCCACTCACATTCACCTCAAATCTGCTTAATAGGAACCTGGGATCTGAGGGTAATTCCAACTTTCCAATTTATTTAGAAAAAGAAATATAATTTCATTACTATTAATGAAAATAACCTATTTTTGCAACTGATCTCCAAATTTACATAATTCCAAAAATAAAGTCCAGGAAATAGGCCTGACATTTCCACACTTTTAGAAGTCTTTTGCTTAACAAATTCAAATGGAAATCAGCTGAATGAGTCTATAAACAAGTGTGGCACAATTATTTTCAGAATTAACAAAATATAAGAAAGACTATATCCTTCCATGGTATAATTATTACAAAAATGCAGAGAAATTAGACAAAGAAATCACTGTTTATTAAAAATGATAGCTGAGTGTACACCAAGCCCTTTCAACCTGACCTGCCTAATTTCCTATCAGAAACAAATCTGCTTTAAGCAGGCATGATCACAATAACACTGTATTCATTTTACATGCGAAACAAAATTGTTTTGTAGAAATTTGAAATTAAAAATTATGACTATTAATTCTAAAGGATTCAAGGCTATACTTTATAACAAAACTTTATAATGAAAACTAAGAATATATGTAACCTTTTATATGCCAGGTATCAAAGGATAAGATCATTAAAAATGCTTTTCTTCTCAGCTTTAATACATTTAATTAAATAGTAGCCTCACTTTCCTTTAAATTAAGGAGGCATTATTCACAGGATGAGCTGAGTTCTGCACATACAGCATGGATTTCACTATTCTGCTACAGATGCAGCCATAACGCAGTGAGATTTAAAAAATGAAAAAATAAGGTAAGCTCTTTTTTTTTTTTTAAACAAATGAATCTAGGACTACAAACATCATTATTCTCTAACTAAATTTGCTTAGTGTTACTACAGGGTGAAGCTAAAGTCATTTGGCTGCCTTTGTTTTGCTTTTGCATACTTAATATGCTTGCAGGTGTCATAAATTTAACTTTAACTTATTTACTGTGTTTGTAGCTTTGGGGATAATTATAGCTTTATTACCATTTATTTTTGAGTTATTGAAACATACTTTCAAGCTTTAGTTTCATTTTCACATGCTTTTTGTCCAGGACTAAAAGAGCGGTTTACATATGTGGAATATTTGTACATATATTTTCTATGCTTGCCAGAAAAGGCAACTACTGAGATCAGTGCACCTTCAGAAAAGGAACAAAGGGAGATATTGGAAAAATGTCTGAAAGTAATATTTTGAGAGACCTCATCTCTGCCACAGCATCAAATGTTATCATTACATATTCATACTCTGTACAATTCACATTTATCTAGTCTTGTATGTGACAGATCTGGGGGTCTGAAAAAGAAAAATAAAAAAGCAAAATATATTTATTTGATTGTCAATATATCCTCAGTCTGTCCAGTTCAGTTTACTATCTGCCCTCTTGTACTGCACCACCCTCTGTATATATCTCTGAGTCTCGGTGTAGGGGTTTTGCTTTGTTTGGCTTTTAAATAACGTAAAAGGCAGGGCTGCTGTTTCTCTTTGAGAGCACTGCAGTAAAACACAGGCTTGAGACTCATTTTCCTAACAAAACCCCACCTTTGATTATGGTCTGTGAAATTAAAATTTTCAATTATTTTAGCATTCTGAGTGTTTCCTGGTGGTGACTCATGTAATTACGATTCCCCTTTCTTCATGTACATAAAGAAAGTAGAGGCCATGCAAGAGGGGAAATGCAAAGAAAATACAGCTATCTTTATATGGAAAGTTACTTTTCCGTTATTTGTATTTATTTGTTTTATTCCCTCTCTTTAAATTCAAGCATTTTCACAGTCTTATCCTACCAAATCAAACAAACAAAAAGCCATCACAGGCTTGTAGACATCTCCAGAAGTTCAGTAGATGTGAAAATTTCTGGCTTGCACAGAACCAAAGACACTGACTATGCAATACAGCTTAGGGAAATATTTTTACTTTAATTCCTGAGTGACCTCTCATCAATAAGATAGACATCTAAACAGCCCAGAAGCTCCTGAAGGAGGGAGAGGCCTTTTACATGGCTCATGTTGCCAAGGAAGACATGTCTGCATAGGTCTAATGATATTTCCCTGAGATAACGGTAGGGTGTTTTCCCTGCTATCCACACCAGGGAAGTACAGGCATCTTTGGGGATAATACTGCTTTCCAGAGGATCAATGAAAGTTGAAGACCATGTTTAGGTTACTGTACTGGGGATTTTTTTTCAATCCAAAAATAGAAGATGCCACTCTAACTGGGACCGTGTAAGTGAATACAACAATTTATAGCCTTTATTTCTAAAAGAGGGATGAGTTTTATGAAACAGATGCCTGACAACATGACTGCAGTACACTGGACTTCAAAGACAGAAGACACAAAGGAAGTTCATGTTTCTTTAAAATTATTTTAACTGGTATTTTCCCTGCATAATGACATCATGGTTACAATGACAACATGGTCCTTTCTCTTGGGATTTAAAGAGACTACCTGGATACCTCCAAGGAAACCAGGGTCTATCTCTAATAGGAAAGATCTGCAAACCATAGACGTGAAATCACCAGAGATATACTAGCATAAAAGCATCCAGGTCTTTCTCAGGGTGGCCCTGACAGTGTCTGAGCATTACTGGTCTTGCAATTCAGACAGCTGTAATTCTGGACACAGCAGGATATGAGATTTACCTACCTGCCACACACACACAAAAAAAAGGAATATATTTCATTTTTTAAGGAAACCAACAAAGTTGGTTTCTAAATTGCATTTCCCACATTTCAGGTGTGGTTGCATGTAGCATTTTACAAGTATATGGTAAGTATGAAGCTGGGAGAGGAAACGTTTCTTAAGGAGTAACTAGACAGAGAAAAATAATGTATAAACCAAACTTTACATTTTCCATATTTTGTTCATCTTAACTAACTCAAATATATGCTCATGAGGGCACAGCTGCTTCTTAAGAAGAATTTGCACAGCAAATTCACCGCTAGCACAGTGAGAGCCATACAGCACGGCATGGGTTACAAATCAACCACAGTAATGATTGAATTAACCTGAAAGGCCATGCAGAACCATCTGCAAATTCATCATGAATTTTGACTTTGTCTAACCCACCCAAAGCCCAACCAGCTTCCAGCAGATGCCAGCGCTCTAAAAGATAACTGCCACAAATGTTTCCTTTTCCACTCCCAGCGTTTATAGCTGCCTGGGGCCCAAAGCAGGCAAAAAACGCGGTCCCAAGGCAGCTGTAGTTTCTCAAGAAAGATATACATTAAGGCTGTGTAGTCCACTATTTTATTGCCCTGCAGGACTGAAAATGGGAGATCATTTCTTCTAGAAATAAGGATTCCCAGCTCACCAGCAGGACTCAGCATGCACTTCTAGCTTGGAAAGAAACAAACGTATAGCCACAAGTTTACATCTAAAAATGTTATTTTGCCCCATTCCAAAGATTACTATTGCTTCTCCTTAAGCCTGTGTAACTGCATTCATGGTAATAGAATCAGGCAGAGAAATACAAAAAGAAGTCCTAAAAACTTCTAAAAACCTCAAATACTTTTTTTTCATAGGAGGTGGCTATACATCTAAGATGTGATGCTGGAGTAAGGAAGGATTTATCAAGGGTGGTCATCAGTGACAAGTTTTTTTTCATAACATCTTCTATCATGACAGTTGAAACTGCCAGTCACTACCCCCTCCTGATTTGAAAATTGAAGTCATTGCTTTCCACCCATCCCCGACTGAAAATAAAAATGAAATCACTACTTCACCTTTGCTAGGAGCAACAAATGCAAATTTTGTGAATGAGGAAACAGTGTAAAAAGAAATAAAATATACAAAGCACAAAGCTACTAGTAAGTCAGAGCAGGTTATTATGAACAAAAAACTTGGTAATACAGAGGAACTCTCCTACACTATGGAAAAAATAGTATGTATGAGTTCCATTGTGTCTCTGATAACAGACGCACACGGAAAAATCTTCAAGGATTAAAAATGTTGGTCTATATTTCTACACATTCACTTTCTTAGTGTTACAGGAGATGTTGGAAAAACTGAGAGGGATTTTATACTCAGATCTTAATACTGATAGTCAGAGACACAGGGAGACTTCACATTTTGGAGAAAACAGCAACAACAGCAAAAACATACATTTCTCCTTGCTCTCCCCTGCCTCTCCATACAACTGTGCTCTCCACCAGATCATGGTCATGCCCTGGCACTGCCTGCCCGGAGGGGAGCTGCAGACCTCCCCACCATCCCTCATCTTGGTGCCCCATGGCACCACTTACAATAAATACCCCTCAGCAGCAGCAAGGAGTTTGCTAGTGTGTGTTTGCTTTCACAGAAAAGAACTCCTTGGCCATTACTGAAGTTCGTGGGTTTCCCTTTGCCAACTCATGCAAGCACAGGGGCTGTTAATCCACCTTGGACCTCTCCAGCAGGCACCAGTTTGCCTGCAAGAAGCACCATGGGAACAGCACAGAACACATACAAGGTAGGCATATTCCTAAAACAGTCACATCTTAATTTTGCATTATTTTAAGAGCGGGGGCATTAAGATACAGACATCTTCTAAAACATGAGCAGCTATTTTATTACCTAGTATATTTTTTCTCACATGTTTCTTTGGTTTTTGAGATTCCTGCTAACAACTTGTGTGTCAACAACATTCTGCAGAAATAGTGTTGCATGTTGCAGTTGTGTTATGCAGATAGCTTTTCCTCTATTAATCTTTTATTTTATGCATTTAATATAACTGAACGTCTTTGCCCTGATGGTTGGGCAGAAGACAGCATAAGAGTTTCACTCTTCCTTCAGTTCCTCATTTTATATACTTTTTTTCCTTTACTACACTGCCACTTGTTACTGTTTTGGAAGAAATAATCTGTCTTTTCAATTTCTTTTCACACGTTTTCCATGCCCTTAATCATTCTTGTCACCTTTTCCTCACTTCCTCCATTTCTGTAGTATTCCTTCGGCGATGGAGTGACCAGCACTTACAGAAGCCTCAAGCATTGATTTATACTTAATTAACTTCCAAAGCCCTCAAAACTAGCAAACAAAATTATTAGTCAACAATGCCTGGAGAGCCATTGGGTTGAGCCAGGCCTCCGAAAAGAAGCTGAAATTTGGAACAGCTTGCTCAGCAAACCTTCTGTATATTTTAACTTCACACCCAAGAGCTTTCCAGCGAGGTTAATTAGGAATTGCAGCTCTTTATTTCACTCTTGTAGGTGACAGTATATGGGATTTACATGCTCACAGTCACATTTTACTGTACATACTCTTTCCCCAGAGTACAGAAGGAGATGCTGTATGACATAACTTCACTATATAACATGAATTTACATATGGAGATTGTTCTTGCTCCCCAAACTACATTCAGCTCCATCACATTTCTCCTCCTATCTTACATGGAGAGCCAGCCACTCACACTTTTTGCTGTGATCCACTGCAGCAAAACCTCTTCCAGCAAATCACACCATTTCACTCCATGCAAGGCATTTTTCTTTCCCTGGAAGCCAGGATGAACTCCAGTTGAGAGAAGTTGGAAAAAGGTAAAATCCTAGTTTCTTTTCCCCACACTGTCAGAAAAGCAGCAGCATACTGAATTTTTCCTTTTCATCTTTCTCTTGTTCTTCTATTCATAGTTAGTGGGAAAGATCAATATTTCTCCAACATGTGAATATTCTGCCCAAAACGTTTTCTTGAAGATTAGGGGGATGTTCAGACCAGCAGCACTAGAAAATGGATAGGGTTGCTAGTTATGGCTCTACTACAGCCCACTTCAAACCATATACCTCTGCTGTTGTCAGCCAGCACAATCAAGGAAAAGCCTTCCCACCAGCATAAAACGCATACATCTCCATGTTGGGTAACATTTGATAAGGGAAAAGGGGGTGGCTTTAATCAGCCAAGGTAAGTACGTAAACTCAATACCAAAAGTGAGTTTTGTCATGATAATGATGAGCTGTTCTCACTTTGGAGAGCAAGACCAGCCACTTCTGAGATCTCCAAGATGCTGCCAGAATACAGTTCTGCAAAGCAGCAGCAGTCCTATGTAGAAGGAAAAAGGAGGAATCATCAAGAAGCCTGCAACTATGGTAGCTAGATAGGAAAACAGAAAACTGCAGCAAAAATGAATAGGATTTTATCAGTCTGAAATATTAAAAATTTAACAAACTATTTCCCTGATCAAAATCTGTGCTTGTTCAGAATGCAGTCATCCCAAGCAAACATCAATAAAACATCACTCATTTGTTTCTGGCAAAAAGTCTAGAAACTGGTCAGCAAAGCTTAGAGAAAATCGCATGCATTTTCTCCTTTGGATAAGCCACCTACAAGAAATTTGATTTTTTCCAATTCAAAAGCTATTCTCTCTCATCCCCCTCCAAATTAATTTTGGTTCTTTAGGATTTAGCTTCTAGGACCGTTCTTTTACAGTGCCCTTCTTCAGTCTTGGTTTAGTTGTTTTGTAAGAATACACGTGACGAAAACTAGATCTGCACACTGAAAGCTGAGAACCTGAACTGGAAGATCAAGAGCTGCAGGGATGCCCCAGCTGACTTACACTGCAGTGACATACACTGGTGCTATGAGAGCTTAGAACCTGCAACAGCAAAAATCACAGTACAAAGAAGTCAGCTGAGCTGTCTCAGTCCTCTACTGTACCTTGCTGGTCTGCATTAAGTCAATCAAATTTTCTTTTACAGTTCTTAAAACTGCTAGAGAGCATTCAGATCTCTGTTGTGCATGCAAATATATGAAAAGAAAAACATCTTGGATAGGAGGTCGTCATGCCCAGAACTGTAGCTTTGTCCTCATTTCCTCAGTTGAGAAAACTGAAATGAGGCCTCTTGTCCAGTCAACACAAATCACATCCTCAACATCCAACTCTTTGCAGGTCTGCACACAGGCCATCCCCTGCCCTCACGTGTCACGCACGCTCCCGAGGCTGTTTGAGACACAACCTCTCACATGTGCCTTTGGGAAAATTGGAGCAGTTGTGCAGCACGACCCCAGGAGAGCTCCAGTCTGCTCTACTCAAACTTCTCTTACAGCTTATACCACAATAAAACAAGTGAAAACATCGCAGTCCACATAGAATGTTCAACTTTGCAACATCCCTGCAAGAGCTGCACAACGGGGCTACAGGCAGAGGAAAGCTGAGGATTCAAAACCTGCTTTTGTTCATCTGTCCCTCAAACAGCCAAGTTCACTAAGGCTGAGCATACACAGTGCAGAAAGAACAAGAGGTCGCTGGAACTGGGATCTCGCTGGCTTTGGGTAGGACATGGACCTGCTCTCCCAGCATGCCGCCGAGCACAGCACGTCTCCCCTGCCTGCATGGAGATGGAGAAAGGAAGCGCATCCTGCATCCCCCATGCCTCGTCCCTTTCACTGCCCACTGTGTGAGACCAGTGTGCGGGACGAGAGGTGTACCCAGAAGAAAGCAGTAAGAAGAATGCTTTTTATGTACCTGACAGACTTCAGAGAATAAACTGCAACCTGCTCCTGCTCGCAGGCAACACGGTCCTACAAGAACCAACAAACATCGTCTACAACAGTTCCTTATGTACACAAAATTAACTTCTACTCTCTTCCAGTGAACATGCCTCTGATACAAGATTCGTTCTGCAAATAAAAAAAAACTTACCAGTTAAAAAATTTAAAAAAATATATTTTTTTCTTCTAGTGCAGCACTCGGAGGGAATATGAAAGGCTCAGCAAGCCAGACCGCAGTGTAAGCTCCTGAGTGTTCAGAGAATATATAATAGAAGAATGTGTCAAACCTGAAACACGGTAACAGAGCAGCTCCAAAAGAAAAAGGAAAATCCTAAAACAGAAAACAGGGCAGAAGTGTGTAGGAAAGACAGGCCTGATTATCCTCTACATTACATCAGAAAAAAAAAACGACTGAAGACAGTACAGCTATTCTAGAAAGAAATCGGGACACTTGAGATGATGTACTGCCTGGGACTGCAGATCAAATACTCTCCAGCCCATTAGGCAAGGCTGTGGTTATCTTTGGCTTCTTTATAACGTAGAGGCACTGGGACATAATCAATTTACCAGAGGGAGACAATCCATTGTACTTATCCAGAACCAGCCCACACTCAGCTGGCAAACAGCCTGCCACGTGGCAGGGACGGGTGGAAGGGGCTCCGAAGCAGGAGTATCCTGGGATCTCGGGATCAGCTTGGGAGCTCGGCAGTCCAGGATGGGGAGTTAAGGTAAAGCAACAGTAATTCTCATGTCTAAAACCAGGTGGCCACAGGCAAATTTTTAAGAAAACTGCTCGGTGAATGAATATATGTCTTTTTCTTGGCCTGTGCTAACTGTGCTGAGAAATTGTTTGGGAGTAAGTTGGGTGGCTTGGCCTGAAACGGTGCCAGGGCCACTTGAACAATTTACAGGTTTCATTTACCAGGCGAGATGCAGCCTGCAAGTCCACAGCACCTCCATCACATTTTCTAAGAAATGCCTGTTTGGGTAAGGACTCTGGATTTCCCAGTAATTAAAAATGAGTCACTAACTTAATTTCCCCTCCTACTATTTTTTTCTTAGCATTTTCTTACATCTGAAATACACAGAAATTCTACTGCAAGATGCTTGGAGCACGTTTGTCCTTCTTCCACAAAACAGCAAGCTCAAACACTATATTCTTCAGACAGGGGAAAATAAACCAAGTTGGGTAAGAGGAGAGCGTCGACATCACCTTCTCTCTGCCACTTTGCTCTAGTCCTATGCAGATAAACAGCCAACTACTTGAAAAAGATGGTTTACATTACTCAAACCTAAACCCACATGGCACCTTCTCGTCCAAGCACTCCAGGAGTTGCGTGTTTACTCATTTTCCTTCCATACCTGCCAAAAACCTCTCTCTCCACCTGCCCGCTCTAACGTAAAAAGTGTTTTACTCAAAAGCATCGCTGCGCTGCCACTGCTGCAGCAGCCCTGCACCTGGACCGTCAAGGTAAAACCTTCTCTGGTCAGGGCAGGTCCATTTCTCCAACACTGAGTCATTTACAAAAGTTATTTTCTTAACTAGGAAAAGCTTGGAGGAGAGCCACTCGTACCAAGCCCAACGAACCCCTCTGACACAGCCAGCGCCGTTCCCCCCGGGCTGCCCTGCCGCTGTGCTGTGCCTCCGGAGCAGTGGGCAGAGCAGGAGAGGAGGTGATGGGAGAGCATGTCTCCTCTCAGACAGACATGACAAGCTCAGATACAGATTTCCTGAAGTGCCCTCCAATATCTGTGCCATTGAGCACTTAAAATGAGCATTTCTCATTAAGCAGTATTTTGAAGTTGATTTTAAATGCTAGGAGCATGATTGATAACATACCCCTATTTATTTATTTATGCTCCAATTTATCAAACAGGCATATTTGATAAATTTCTGCTGGTTTATATATTCATACAGTATTTTGAAATGCTCTTTTGAACATTACTACCACTTAACTCTATTTTATGGCTACCACAGGAAGCAAGGTTAGGGCATTACATAGTCCACTGCACCACAGGAATTGTGGATTGTTCTCAACGCTAATCAGATAAAAAACAGATTAAAAGTTAAATCCATATTTGTACACCTCCTGTTTGGCCTCATTCTGCTTTGGCCATCAACTGACTTCAATGAAGTGTTTAACATAGGTAAGCTCTCTCCTAATCACCTTAAAACACTCCCCGCTTCTTTCTTCTCTCCCACGATTGCTATGCATGGCTATTGTGTAGAATATCTATTTTGTACATTGTGAAAACAGTCTCACCTTAAATTACAGTGGTTTATGTAACAACATTACATACAATGTATTTGAAGGTTCCTGAGAATTTATTTTAAGACAAAATTCTAATTAAAGAGAGAGAAAATTGTTCATATAATACACAATAAGCAGATTTAAATGGACATGAACAACTCTTCTAATACACATACCTCCCCGTGAATGTTTTATTACAATTACAGTTTGTCCTGTTGCTTTGCATAATCACATGAGATGATTTTTTTTTCCTCTCTCTTAATAAGGACACAGGAAAGGAAAAGATTAAAAATGCGTTACATCCTTTGCTTTCCCAGAAGAAAACACAAGCAAGCCCTTCTTAGTATTCAGCCCTAAGGCAAAATTTTCATCTATCCAAAATCCTTACTGAAGCTATTCCTTATTGAACTGTTTACTAAATACTCATATGCTGAACGCATCTCATCCTCAGTGACATCTTTTTTGCTTAAGTGTAGTGAGGGTCACTGAAAATGGAACAGTTTTGTATAGCTCTGAGGTAATATTTCATCGTACTGATTATTCTCAGTTTGCCAGCTTACTTTGGACCCAATACTGATGGTAATTTGAATATTACTGAGAACTTGATAAATAAGAACAGCAAAATTTTCCTTTTTTTCCCCATTTCACTTAGTGCACAAAACTCCATTTTCTAAGGAGCTGATACAGAGTATTACTATAACGTTAAGGTCTAGAATAACATGTTTGCTTATGAAAGCCAGTCTAGAGTGTAAAATATGAAGCCATATTAGAGGTAATGAATTATCTGCATTTAAACACACAAAACAGGCAGCATAGTTAAGGAGAGAGTACGTTTCCTGTGGATTTTTTCACTTGGAGCCTTTTAAAACATTTGCAGCAAAATATTTATTGTAGTTGTTGTAAATACCGTGTTCTTAACATCTCAAATCAAAACCACCAGCAGGATCAAATCTATAAAAGCACAGAGAAGTTCTTAGTGGCTTTGAATACAGAGAGATCATGTAATTAATAAGACTGTATTTTACAAAGGAATATATAATTTATATATAATATAATACATGTAATAATGTAGAATTTAACATATAATTTACAATTATATGCCTGCCAAATCAAGTTATTTGAACAAGTTTTTAAAAGAGCTGATGATGTGATCCAGCAGCACTGACGCTGCATGGCTCATGTACCCTTGAATACTTCAGGCAGTTTAAGAAGGAACTTCATTGTAAACTGTTTGGTCTTTGCCCCCTCATATTTTAAAGGAAGTTCTTTTGGCTGAGATGAAGGAAAATTAAAAAGAACATTATTGACATAAAATATTAAAAGGCAGGCTTTCTGAAGCCAGCTTCAGTGCATTTTAACTTTTGCCTTTAAATTCCATTATGGGCAATGTTTTGCAGCGCATTATCAGTGATGCAGAAGACCATGCTCATAGTAAAGTTCTGCAGCGCAAAGTATAAAATATGCTGATGATTTAACATCTCACACAACCCAGCGTTCCCCACACAGGGGTCAAAAGCCAGGGTTCAGCTGGACTCACAAATACATCACCCTGACTCAAACAGAGCATCCCTAAATAGTAGCAGTCACTAACGTACACTCATTACATTAATAAATTGCTCGCTAATGGGAGCGGTGACAACTAAGATGTGCACTTAGTGGCCCTGTTTGCAGCCCTCCCCTGATGCCTGAATGCCCGTTTTTCTCTGGGTTACTTTCTAAAGGCTCGAAAGTGCATGAAGAAAATCTGCTCAGTGTTGTGAAATAAATCAAAGAGTGTCTGCTGAAAATTCCTAAAACGCTTCAGCCCTAATCTCCTGGACCAGAGAGTGGGCTTGCAGAATGCTAAACTTGCTTTTCAAAGAAGATCAAAGCAACACGAGCAACAATTAAACACACGGATGAAGGTGTGCGCATGTGCGAGGCACCGCCGAGGCAGTAAGAACTGCTTTTCAGTCATCCCCAAATGCTACCTCCGACTTATCTAATCACTACACGTGTGATTTGAAAGGACAGGAGACGTGTTTAAAAGGGACGCAGAAATAGTCTGCCTTCATGTATAAAATGTGTTTTATGCACACGCAACATTTTGAGACACACTACTTCCACTCATTTTGAAAAGCTCCTCAGCCACTAATTAAACCAGCCTGTAATTTTGTTGTTTAGTGATTCAAAGACAGATGAAGTTGCAATTGCATATCTACCCTTCCTATCATGACTTAGTCTTTCAACAGGGTTACTTTAACCCCTTGAAGGCCAGCTGCTCGTCTTATCCAACACCCCAAGAACCACCCTCACACTGCAGCCTCCTCAAGCGGCATTGGGCCCTGTGGCAGCTTATCAAGGGCACCGCAGAGATTTTTATTTTCTTATTTCAACTTTTAGACAGTATTGGCCATTCTGCCCAAGTCTGATCCCTTCTGCGGGCACTTAAACCAGAAATGCTCATGCTAGTAGGCGAGTGGGCTCAGACAAGAACTGCTCCTGGTGGCAGGTGAGTGCCCAAGGGAGAGTGACGTTGCCTGACCGGCGCTACGCCTCCGGCACGGGGGGAGACTTCGTAGCCAACCTGCTATTTCCCTGACAATACCGTTTGTCTGTTTTCCCCTTCTCAAGCTGGTATTTCACGAGAAAGGAAAAAAGAAACACCCAAACCAAAAAAAAAAAAAAAACAACCCAAAACACAACAGCAACTGTGGGAAAAAACTCTTCAAAGTTCACAGGGTGAGTAAGGAAGGAGTAAAACCCCGAATGAACTCTCCTGGCTGAACTGGGTTAGGATGAAAAATGCTTCTGCTAAATGTTGAAAATTTAGGTCAGTCTTGTTTATATGAAAATATAAACCACTGACATTTTGAGAAGCATGTGAATTGAAGTGATATTTCAGTGTTCTCTCTGAATCACATTGGGCCACCAGACACTTTTATAGCAACCAATATTTCCCCCTTCAAATTAAAGTAAAAGTAATCTGAATTGTCACTTAAGCTGTAAGCAGACACATATTGGAGTATCATGCTTTAAAGTCTAGTGGCAGCAGCTGCTGAAATAGTTCATATTTTCAAAATACACTGAGTTAACCGAGTAGATACTTGGGAAACATTTAACAGAAGAAAACAGAGAGGTTTTTTGAAAGCTATCTGCTTTTTTCTTCCCCCGTATTAACACGGTTTACATTATTCCCCTATGAGTATCAGAGAAGATGAGAAAAAGATAATTGATGCTTTTCTGAGACCTAATTGATGTTATCCAAAACACACATCACACCAGATATCCATTACATTTAACACAGCTCAACATAAGGCGATTTTGACCATGCGAATAGGGCTCAATCCTATTTCTCCTCAAAACCACGTGAATAGTTTATTATATACAGAACCAGGCTCAGTGATTCATTTTGATAAAATGATACTCAGCGGCTTCAAAACTGCCTGAGTATTTTGTCTGCCTATACTGGGGCCTCCTACTGCTGCCATTGAAACAAATGGCAAAATTCCCATTTACTTCCACGGGAGGAGAGCCAAGCCCTTAGAAACCTTTGTATTTAAGGAAAAACATTTTTCCTCCCACTCATGACTACGGTTCCCTTGAAAAACCAATGGAAATGTTTGAGAAGTCAGGTCGTTAGGACTGGGCCCAAAGGTCAGGAACAAAGAATATTAATACAGTCTTGCTATTGAAAAACCAGGCAGCATCCTTGAGCGTTGTAGTTGTTTTTAAACAGAAAATGTCACTCTCAGCTCTAACTAGGAAGATTTTAAAATATATATAAATCTGGGAAGAAGAAATGAAGCACACATTTCATTTAGTGTCTGGATTACAGATTCTTATTAAACAAACCAGAGCTCATTATAAAATCAATATCAACTTAACCACTATACTCCCAGGAGAAATGGCAAAAAAGGTCACTCCAAGAAATTCAAACAATTTTCCTGCTGGAAGGGCACGATTTTAATTACAGATACTATTAATTAGAGCTGTCAGTAGGAAGATTGTCCTGTTAATTATCACAAATTCAGTTTCAAGTGTGATTTTGGAACCTGGGGGGCTTTTTTTTTTTTAAAATAAGAATTCTGGTATTCACGTTTAATGGAAGAAAAAGACTACCTATCCCTTCTGTGGTTTAAATAAGCCAACAGCAAGTTCCCTATTAAAACGAAACAAAAATATTTACGGCCACAGTCTCTTTGGCCAGCAAAACTGATCTGACAAACTGCTGTTTTGTTCAGACTTTATCCTGGAGGACACTCCTTTTTTTCCACTGGAAATGTTCTTGCTCTCTCTTGCTTTGGAATTCATTAAATCTAAAGATGTGATGTAATTTAAAGACTTTTTTTTTTTTTTTTTTTTTTTTGCAGCAAACATTCCATTTAAACTGAAAACCAAAACCACTCCTGAAGATACTAATTGTTACAGAAACATTCATAGTTATCATTTTGTACTACAATCTCCCTGGACCCAGCCTATGGAGATGTACTTAAAATGCTACATCTTTAACATATAAGAGGTACAGGCAGACCCAAACTTTGCGAGGAAATAAGAGTTTATTCCCGTATGACTCACAGCTGCCAATTTACATCTATCTCAGCTCCAGAATACAGAAAGGCCATAACGTCTGATCCTAAGCAGAACAAGAGGGTAAAATAAAACTTGACAGAAGAGTGCCATTAGCAAGACCCTTATGGGTGCATAGCAGACACGGATACTACAGAAACAATGTTTACACATTCTTGAATTCTTTTTCCTGGTCACACTCCAAATATTATGGGATAGCAGACCAGGGCTGTGTGATATATAACACATGCATTACTACACCAATAACACACCAAGAAATAAGTCCCATGATGTAAAGCAAACTTCAGGAACATGCAGATTGTCTCTCCACCCAATACTTTTGAAACTGAAAGAGAAAGCCTAGGGTTTCTGATTTATTTCAGGAAATCTGAGTGCAGTCCTCCTGTATTACTGGGTACACATCTGCTACCATTGTTCTCCCAGAACCAGTCCTGGTTCACCTCCCCATCTATCAGCATTAGATTTCATTTTATCTGAATAATGGCAGAAGGTGGCAACAGATCGGGTCAAAGGCTCTTTTCATATCAGACCCTGAAGAAGTCGATTACTCAAAAAGAGAGACATCTTCAGATAACCGTGCAATCCATTCCTCATAAATGTTAAAGATTTTTTGTTATTAATAGTGGCAGGGGTGACAGATTATGGATATTAATGTTATTTTTCAGAGAATTTCAATGGCAAGGGCTTCTTCTCTCTCTCTTTTTTTTTTTTAATGTTTCTAATTAGGCACGAATTTACAGCAACTACCAATATAGCCAAGATTAATACCCAGCAATAAAAAGCTGCTACAGTGAATCCACGGGAATATGAATGGAGCGGGGGGCAGCGTCGGAAACAAACCCACCCCCTCGGCTTCCAATACGAGAAGGGTCCCCCTGGGCTCTGCCGGGCACCCCGGGGGAGCAGGGTCGGAGGAGGACAGCTTCGTCCTTACCTGGTAAGCAGCGGGGGCGTCGGAGCCGGCGTCGGCCCCCAGGGCCGAGAGCTTCTCCTTCAGGCGGTGGTGGGCGCGGTGGCGGAGGCAGTAGGCGACCCCCGATGCCGCCAGGACCCCGGCGATGCAGGCGAGGGAGAGGAGGGTGAGGAGGAGGAATTTGGCGGACTCTGCCTCTTCCCCGCTCTGCGGGAGCGGCGGGACGTTGTTTTTCTGCAGGGGAGGAGAGAGAGGCAGCGCCTGAGTTGCGCGGTCGCGGAGCAGCGCGGAGGTGGGAGAACACCCGTCAGGGAAAAACAGCGCTAACTTTCAGCCAAGGATGGAGGCAAAGGGAACGGGCAGGGACAGCACTGCTGCCGTGTCCCCCTTCATCCCGGCGGCTCGCATTTAATTACCGAAAGGCGGAGGCGGCGCGCCGGCTGCGCGCAAGCACCGCGGCGCGCCCCGCAGCTCCGCGCCCTCCTCCCCCCGCGTCCCGCACACCGCCCCGCGGGACCGCATCCAGGGCCAGGGGCTGCGAGGGGGAAAATCCGGTATTTTTTTTTTTTCTTGGGGTGAGAAATAAAACACGGAACAACGGAGAAATAATAATAATAAAAAAAAGTAGGCGGCGGTCCTTCCTTTTGTCTGTTGTAGAACGAAAAGGATTAAAAAAAAGCCCGATAGTTCCAAACTCCTCCAGATTACTATTATTTTTGCAGCAATAGGAGAGGATCCTTCTAGTGCATTTCACTTGTCTCCATGTGCTAAAAAGTTGTACAATAATTTCCCCTCATTAGCTTCATTATAAGCTATATTAGCAACAATTAAAAACGCAACATGAAAATGAAAAGACCAGGCGCGCAAATTGCAGCAAGACTCATTTGGCCTGCATTCCCCCTTTCACAATTACCAGGGAAATGAATTGAAAAGCACGCCCCTGCCTCAGTCCTGGTTGCTACAAGATGAGAACAATTAGCAAACTCCTTTCCACCACCTAATTTCGCGTGGTAACAAAATGGATTTTTCCCCATGAATGCCTAGCCGGCCTATTCATTATCTCTCCTCTATTAGTAATTTTCTGCTCCGTATTCAGCTAGCCAGCTCTTAATTTCCTCCTGTCTTGCAGTGTACACAGTGGCTCTTATGTCAGGCCCGGTCCATTTTTATCTTGTAATCATAAAGGCCACCAAAGCAATTATCGCTGGTCTTGACTGTAAAAGCTTGTCATTAATTAGCCTCCTTGCCTTCAGTGCTGCGGATTAGCCGGGGCTGAGGCTGAGTTAATGGAAATGCAGGTTCAATAAGACTCCCGGATTTTCTTGCCTGGATGCGCCGAGCGGAGGAGGATTGCCGGGTTTGTAAACCCCGGGCAGCGGCGGGGGGGGCGGGCGCAGGGCTCGCCCAGAGCCAGCCATGTGCCGCCCGCCTCCGCGCCCGCGCAGCTACCGCCGGACCCTCCGCCTCCCTCCCTCCCCTAAACCGCAGCCGGCCCCTCCTCCAAATCCCAACAGCCATCAGGAGGACGGAGCTGCCCCCCCGCCCCGGGGGGGAGGATGCGGGGCTGCTTCCCCGCGTACCCCCCGGCGCTCCGCGGCCTCAACCGGGCACCTGCCCCGGGGGGAGCGTGGCCCCGGCCCCGCACCGCTGCCCGCTCTCCGCGCCAGGCGGGGGGGCTTGCAAAGGAGACCCGGGAGGGGCAGCACCGACGGCAGCCGCCGCCTGCTCGCAGCTCGGCCCTGGGGGCCTGGGGGGGTGGGTGTAAAGGGCTGCTGCGCTCTGCCATTAGCATCCCCCTGAAAGGCCGCCGTCCCCTCGGGGCCGGAGGTCGCAATCTGCATTTAAATAGGCAGCTCCCGCCAAAGTGCCGGCGCCCCCCCCCCCCCCCCCGCCCCGAGAGCTGCGCCCCGGGACCTTAATCCGCCTCGCCGCGGTGCTTGGCCTCCCATCAGCGAGGCGGCGACAACCTCCCCCCTTCCCCCCGCCCCGCCGGGACCCCCCGCGGGCCGGCCCCGCTCCCCGGGCCGCCTCGGACCCCGGCTGCGCGCAGGGGCACCGCCGCCGGGAAGAAAGAGACCGGCGGGCATTTTTGGGCACCGCTCCTCAATCTTTTCTCTCTCCGCTTTCGCAACCGCGGTTTTAAACGATTTTCCTTCTACGGTGACCGTGTGAAAGAGCCGCACAAGCACCCGGGGAAAGGGCTATGCCAGAGAAGCAACGAAAATGATGGGAGCAAAGTGCTGTCAAATGCCCCGAGTAAACACGGCGGAGAGAAAAGAGCATTCTTGCCTTTCTCCCCCGGTAGTTACAGTGATTTTAGATGTTGCTTCCAACTTTGCCGGGCAGCTTTCCCCGCAGAGCTGGGGTTCCCGTCCCCGGAGCTGGCTGCCCTTAACAAAAGATGTGCTCGCCGAGACATCCCGCACGGCTGCACCCGGGACCGTGAAACACGGGGAAGAATTTGGAACCTTCCGTGGGGTGTTCAGCATTGTTTACACCTCGGTAAGCATCTCCCGTGGGGAGCCAGTGTAGCCGTGTCCCTAGTGATGGGCTTCAGGCAGGCGAGGGCTTGCAAAACCCCTAAATGCCTGGGGGACCAGCCCCGACCCTCCGTGCCCTGGAAGGGGATGGCTGCCCGGCAGCAGGAGGGCGAAGGGGCTCGGCCGCTGCCCGCCGCTCTCCGCCTGCGCGGCCGCCCGGCGGTGCCCGCCCCGTCGGGGCGACTGGCAGAGGAGGGAGAGGGGCCTCTGCCATGGGGCCGCCGGCCTTTCTCCCCGCTCCTTCCTCCCTCCCGCTTTACAGGGAGCACCTCCGGAGCCGCTGCCGTCGGGGCCCGGAGGGTCCCCCTCTCCCCTCCTGGGGGGTTGGTTCTCGGGGCCACCTCGGCCAACCCCCGCGCCGCCCCTTGGAAACACCCTGGCATGGGGGACTGCTGCCGGCTGCGCGACCCCCCATAAACCGCCGGGTAAAACCGACGGCGAAGCTCCGCCGCCCGGCTTGGGCTCCGGATCCCGCACCGGCGGCTCTGCCGGGCCCCGGGCTGCGGACACCCGGCGCCGCAGAGAGCTGCGGGGCCCGCCCCACCGCGAAACAGTCCCCACTGCCCCCAACTCAACTGGATAATCCCGCTGCCCTTTCATCCTGCTTGATGTCTGACCAAATATCAAATTATGAAACGGGTAAAAACTAACCCGACGAGTTACCAGCTCTCCCCCCCCCCCCAGCCAGAAGCACAGATTTCCCCATCTCACCTAAACCCCCGATTCTTCCCTGCAATAAGGCCCCAGCCTGAAACGGAGCCCAGGGTTAATTAGAGGCGTCCTGTCAGACTTGACTTGAAATTGAAAGAAAAATGTTTAAATATTTATGAATTTGACATTTACAGGCGGATGTCTTTTAAAGCAGAACACCTCTCCCTGTGCTGGTTGGGGCTGCCATGGAGTGTGTGCCTGGGGTGGAAGGGGAACAATAGCTGTTGCATAACAAGAAAAACAAATCACCTTCCCCCCTCCTCCCCCAAAGGCTTAACAAATAAATAGACCACATAAATTATACGTAATTAAATATTAAACTCAGCTACATGTAACTATGCATTTTTTTTAAACTTTATATAACAGAATATATTGACATTCCTCTGAATTATTTTCTCCTCAGAAAATTTTGTAATATCACGGAGTCACGGTGAAGGAAAAACTAATTCCTAAATGGATGGCTTAGGAAGTGACTCTAAGTACAGAGGCTTTGGAGATGTTCATCCAGTCTTTCCTTGCTTTGAAACAGCCCGGCCTGAGCTTAAATACTAGAAGGCAAAGATTTACCCTGTCTGAGAACAACATTGCACCTACCACTTACACTCAGCAGTGTGTGCCTGAGGTACAGCGCTTCTGTCAGGGTTTGTGGCGGTTGGTTGGGTTTTTTTAAGAAGGAAGAAAAAATGCTTAGGATCTGATCTCATGTAGGCTTTCCCAGTCCCTCGACAGAACGCATTTTATATACACCCAAAAGTGAGTCAGTAACTAGAGCAGCCATAACGCTAGAGTCACAAATCACTGTTCTAATCAAAGAGCAGCGTCCCGTTCCACGGTGTCATCCCATGATGCAGCAGAACAGCCGACATTTCAAACGAATTCCAGGCAAATGTCAGTAAATATTTAATGTACGCTTTCATGTAAATAAGTTCTCACACCTATGTTGGAAGTGTGGGAGAAAGTCTTTGTAAGAGCAGAGAGGAGCTCCCCATGCAGTGATGTGAAAGCTCACCTTCCAGATGCCTCAGCAGAATTACACTTCATTATTTCCTTTAGGACACAGGGCCTGATTCTGGTCCTCGCTGAAGCAAAACTCTAACTGAACTTGAGGTTTTGTTTTGGTTCATAAATTTAAAAAGAAATTCCTGATTTAAAGCACAGTTTGCCAGTTACTGCACCCGACCTCTCTTCTAGTATGCAAAGGAAAAATCGCTACAATTCATTTTAAAACAACTTGACATTATAATTTCTTGTAATTTTTGCATGCCTTGATTTTTACATTTACATTAGAGAGTTTTGTTTCTGAGCAATAATCAAAAAACGCAGATTTCTCAGTAAACATGGGCAAAAAGATGAACTTCAGAATATGATTTGTTTCAAAATATTAGAACGTTAAAAAACTCAAGAGGTGCTATTTTTAATTTGGAATTCACTATAGAATCTAATAAATGAGAGAAGTGAGGCGGAAATAATCATGTATTAATTCTGTGCATTACAAAATCTTTTCAGAAGCTATTATCAGAGCAAGAGGCATTGTGGTTTGGATTCAGGGTGGGAGAAATCCTTTGTGCAACTGAAAGCTATTGTTCCTCTGTGGAGATGAAATTGTACTTGCAAATCTGCCATTCAAGAAGGGAAAAAAGTGCCTAGGCAGAAGAAAAGAATTCTACAAGAAAATCATTATTCTTAAAAATAAACTTCACTAAAATAAGTTTTAGTTCATCAGGGTTTGTTTTTTTTTTTTTAAGAGGATCCTTTGCTAGTAATCGCAGCCACTGACATTAAAACAAACCATAAAGGATATGTGTATTATTTCCTTAATATAGAAAGCATGAAGAAAGGGATGTGTGTGGGTGCGTATAGAGATATATATATTAAAAATATGTATTTATATATACACACACACATCTGTGTGTCTGCTTGCTTAAACAAATCTAAACTTAAATTCTCTTCTAGTATTTCCCTCTATAAGGTTATCTGAGACATAGGTTGAGATACACTATGCTGGTTAAGTTTTGATAGATTACTAGAAAATCAGAGAAACACTTTACATCAGGAGGAGCGTGGCTACCCTAATTTGTCCCCAGGAAACCTACAGGTTTTGGTTTTTTTTTTTCCTTTAGTAAAATAAGAAAGCAAACAGAAGGGAAAGCAGCATCTCCCTTGGTTGTGGTTCCTGCTTCTCCTCCCCTACTTCGCGCTTCCCAGTCAGGTGAGACTGGGACAGCAGGGCCTGGGGATGTTCACCTTCAGTGCGTACAATGTTTCTTGTGCTCAGCACTGTGCTCCCGAGCTGTATGGTCCAGGCTACTTGTTGGTGTTTTACGGTACTATCTTTAGAGTTAGCAAGAGGTTTCTGGGGCCGCTGTCCTCTGCCTCCCTTTTCACAACCCTCCTGGAAAGCTCGCCTGATGCCAGGATCACTTTCAGCAGATGTCAGTTCATCACCTGAAATGAGGTCAATTTAACGCTTTTACTCGGGAGGATGAAATCGGATGGGAAGGTACTTTTTGCTTCTTTTAGGGGTCGGAAAGATTAGACAAATCGACAAACACAAAAGGCAGATGGATTTCTGGGAACTGCAGCTTATTCAAATCACTGAGAAAGGTCACTGCAAGAGCCACAGATCTATTCATCTGTAGGGGTACAATGATCTTTCTGCAACCTTCAACACCACAAAGCACTCTGCAGCGTCTCTATACCTTTTAGCAGGATTAATACCATGAACAATGACTGAATACAATCAAGAATTCAGCGAGTTCAAAGATCCCTTGATCAATGGTAGATATTTTCTTCTGGCTTCCTAAAGGTAAACAGAAGTGAAGTTTCTGGTTAGAGTTACAAGAAATTACAGCTACTATCCTGAATCCCACTACAAGGTGCTGCTGAAATGCCAAAATGTCCAAGAACACCAAAGAAGTTTGTAGTGTGGAAGGAATAAGGTAGCGAAAGAGGAAATTTAAAGAGCTTCAAGATTTTCCCGAGGATCTGGGTATTTTTTTAAGTTGACATCTAGTTAAAGAGTACGGCACAAAAGCCTACAGCATCACTGAGAGGCTGTAGGGATAACACACGACTCGGGAAACCAGACAGCCACATCCATGCCTGTGGAGGAGGTAGGTGAGCCGTAGATGGAGAAGCGTGGCCCGTCCTACCCGAAACTGCACAGCGCGCCTCTGGGGTGGCAGCAAGAAGAGCAGGGCGCGGAGCCACCATGGTGAAGAAACTTCGATTCCCATGTCTAAGGACTCAGGAGCTACTAGGGGAAAGCAGCAGAACGGGAGCTCCAGGAAGCGGGTTTCCTCCTCAGCCCGGGCTTTGTAAGCCAGAGGGAAACAGATAAATAGAGGGGCTCGGCAGGTCCAAGTCACAAAGTGTCAGAGCCCGAGCCAAGAGGACGGTCAGCGATAGCCGAGCTTAATCAAATATCTTCGGCAAGCAAGAGAAACACAAGCCGTAGCGCCAGCGCTGATCTAATGCTGATGCTGAAGGCACATAATTTAGGGATTAGATAAAGCGCCCTTAAACTGCCAACAAGGGAGCCGTCCCTCGGTAACCCGCCGGCCGAGCCGGAGGCCCCGTCAACGCAGCAGCCGCCCCGTCTCGCTGGGCCCCGCCGCTCCCGGTCCGCCCCCGCCCGGGGATGGGGCTCCGGCGGCCGCCTCCGCGCACCCTCCTTGGGGCACCGAGCCGAGGGGAGCGGGAAGGGCGCGTCCTCGCCCCGGCGGGCCCGCGGCCCCCTCCCGCCCCTCTCCTCTGACGGCCCCGCGTCCCGGGGCATCCCCGGGGCACCGTTCGGCCGGGGGCTTTCGGAGCAGCGGCCGCGGGGCCGGGGGGAGGCGAAGCGGCCCTTCCTCCGCCCAATCTCCTTCGCGGAGACCCGGCCCGGCCCGACCCGACCCGACGGAGCGGGCGGCGGCTGCCCCCCATCCCGCCCACCCCCACACCCCGCTCCCCCGCGAGCCCTGGCCGGGCTGCCTCGAAACACGGCGCTCCCCCCCCGCCCCCGCACACCCCCCAATCCTCCGCCGCATTTACCTGCTGCCATGGCGCCGCAGCCGGCGTGCCGGGACGGGCTCCTCCCCGGGAGGGCTCAGCGCACCTCGGCGGGCTCTAGCAATCCTCCTCCGGTGCCAAAACTTCCCCCCCAACACACACACCCCCTTTCCCCTTCCCCACTCCCCTCCTCGGCGCAGACAAAGGCGGCGGCAGCCACAGACGCTCCTGGCAGCCTCGCAGCCGCCTCCCGGCGCGGCGCGGCGGGGCGGGGGGAGCCGGTGTCCCCGGGCAGCCCAGGCGGTCCCCGCGGGGCGCGGGCGCGGGTGGAGGATGCCGGCGCGGCCCGGCGCTGCCCTCCTTATATCGGGCCGGTGGCAGCCCCTGCCGGCTGCCGCACATGGCCCATCCACCGGTTGCTATAGCGATGCCTCCCCTCCACATGTTGCTGGCAGCAATTGGCTAAGGAGGTCTGGGCTGTGCAGAAACCCTTCGCCGGAGTGAGGCGATGAATGGACACGGGCTGTGTCACTCATTTGAAAAAGCTGTTGGGGGTTTCTGTTGTGGAAGGGTGTGTGTGTGTGTTTTGCTTGGGTTTTGTTTTTTTTTTTTTTTTTTGAATTTTTTTTTAATACGCGTCCTTCCCCAACCGCCCTCCCTCCCTCTCCTCCCCCCCTCCCCCCCGCATCTTTTGTTTTTTCTTTTCGTTTCTTTATTATTTTTTTTTTAGTGCCGTTCTTACAAGATGGAAGCGGCGGGCAGAACAATGACGGATACCCAAAATTGAAATCCAACAAGGGCAGTAAGGAAAACCTAAAGATCATTTGCATGACAATACAGCAAAGAAGCCCGCAACGCTTCTTCCTGAAAACACTTTCCTCCCGTAAAAAAACCCCCATCACACAGCGCCGAGTAAAGGAGGTCCAAACTTTTCCACCTCCCGTCCTGGTTCTCTAAATAACACACGAAATTAGGAAGCAGCAGTGTGCTGCGACCAGCCATGGGACAGTGGCGGAACCCGGTTAAATGAATCACGGCAGGGACTGCTGAGGGCGGGAGCGGTGCCGGTGCGGGCGAGCGGTGCCGGGCTGTGCCCGGCGCTGCACATCCCTAACTCCGAGTTAAAGCCGCTTTTCCGCGCAGGTGCCCGGGGCGGCACCGACCCTTATAACGAAACGGACCTCGCGGTCTCCCTTGTCTCCCGCAAATACGCTGCGGGGGTACCCCCGAAGCATCTGCCCGCGGAGTGCCCCGACTGCGGGACAAGAGCGAGCGGGCTGCCGGCTGCAGGTGACAGGTCCTTGGGAGGGCCCTTCAGACCGTCCCCCCTCTCCCCGATGAAGCGTCCTCCCGCCTCCCCGGCCCCATTGTTTCCCATTGCCCCTACGGCTGGGGATGGCAGGCAGGGCAGAGCTTGCCCTCCTCTGGCCGTGGGGGGAGGTCAGCCTCCCTTCCCCTATGCAGTCCCCAGCCCGCCCCCCCACCCCCGCCGCCGCCGCTGTGCCCCAGCCTCCCCCGACTCGGGCGGCGGCAGCCCCTGTGAGCCCCCCCGCCCCGAGCAACACCCCCCTGAGCCGAGAGAAACGCAAATCAAGCAGGGCGAGCTGCTCCTCTCCCCGCCTAGGGACCCCCTCCGCCCCGCCCGTTCCCCAGCCGCGGGGCTGGCCCGGCGGCGGGACTGTGCGGAGCGGGTGGCGTGCGGGGGTGGGATGGGATGGGATGGACGGGGCGGCCCGGGCCGCCCCCTTCCTCACCCCCACCCCCCCGCCACACCGGCAGCCGTCGGGGGCACGGCTCGCTGCCTTCCCGGCGGGAGCGGGCGGCTCGGGCTCCCGGTGACACTGCAGCAACCTCATGTAGCTTTTCAGATTTTTTTCCCTCTCCCCCTGGCCAGTATTCCTCCTCCCAGCGCTCCTCCGAAGCCTGCCCCTGGGTAAGGACACGGGCCTGTCCGGGAAGCCAAGGAAGGGCGACGGCAGCCTGTATCCCCAAAGCATCCCCCGCGCCAGAGCGACACTTCGCTTAAACCTACAGAACGGCGCCGAAAGTGCCATCATCATCATCACCGCGCCCAGGGTCGTTCTGCCGTGTTCCCAAAGCGCAGAGCAGCTGTGCCATAGGCTCACCCCCCGCCACCCTCACACCCGCACCGACCCTTCCCGCTGCAGACGGAGGAAGATGCTGTTTACATCAACACCGCTTTTTGACAAGAAGGTTTCTGGGGAGCAGAGAGAGGTACTCCTCACGCTCCTACCCGCCTTCCGCTCACGGAAAATCCTTCACCTTCCCACAGATTAACATAAATTTGGCTTCTCCAAACATTTAATCAGCTACATTTTTACTGCACGGTATCAACTTTGTCAGTCTGTCAGGCTGAGAGCACGCTTCTGCGTCTAATATTACCCTGCCCCGCTAAGAGCCACAGCATACATAATATGCTCACTAACCTGTATTACTTAAGTTGAAAGATAAATGAACCCGCCGAGAGATTTCATTAAAAGGACACGTGTGTTTGCATATTGATCCTTCTAATGAACTCTCTGAAACTGATAAATACTTCCATTAGCTGTGTAGTTTATACTTCTTATTTACAAATATATTAATTATGATTTCCTGAGCAAATATTGCATCTTTTCAGAACTGGCAGGGACTGAACTGGTTGAACATTAAATTGACTGGCCAAAAGTGTCAAGACACAGCAAAACGCTATTTAAAACACATTTTTTTTAACAGTGAAATTTTGAGAAATTTTTAGTGAAACTTAGAATACTTTCATTTTTACGTAATTCATTATTTTATCTCGTGCTAAATACAACCTTTAAAGGGATGGTAAATATCTTCGAGTGTTATGTCACAGGAAGAAATCATTTTAACACAGTTTTGTTAATATACTATTCATTAAAAACTTCGGATGCATTACCAGATATAAGAAATAATGTTTAAGAGTTTACTAATTTAAAAGTTTTAAAATGTTTTTAAAGCTTTCATAGTACTGTTACAGCCCCTATTTGTGAATGGACTTACTGGTACTTGATAAAACCTCATTTTCAATTTAATAACTTACATGTAGGTGGTCTAAATACATTTTCTCAAATAATTTAAAGCATTTGTAAATGGCAAAACAAAAAAGAATCCAAACCCTGACACAAGCAGCACTTTGGTAGTTTCTAGAGAGTTTCATGTCTTTTTCTTGGAAAACGCTTGAAATTGAAAGTAAAAATTACTTTGAGACAGTTTCTCTGGATTCAGTGCATCTAAAATACTAGTAGTTTGAAGATTTGCACTAACATTCATCTAAATTTAAGAGCTGTCTTTGAACTATGCCTAAACTCAAAATATTCTGATTCTTGTGATTTCAATGAGAAAGATGCTTGAAACATATTTCCAGTTTGCATAGAATGAAGCTGTTGTCTGAGAAGCAGCAATGTTTAGTGGGATTCCCTAAAAATCTGTTCCTTATAACTGGGTGCTGAAAACCACGCTGACCTTTTTGCCTTGATTTCTGACTACAAATCTGTCTGCAATTTTAAGTTTAGTCACTTCTTTCTGCAAATGCATGCACAATGTATAGCATGAAATGGATTTTCATTCTTTTAAAGGATGTATGATAAAGCTAAAATGCCATTTAATCTCATTTGTTGTTTTGTTTAAAAGTTTTATCTGACATCCTTTGGAGCTCATTAAATACAAATCCAAGTATGTTGCAGAGGATTTTCCACAGATTTTCTGTGTGTGAGGATCTTAAGATCAAAGTTGAATTTCCTTCACTCCTATGAACAAAAAGTCTTTGCCAAATATTAACTTCCTATACACATTTTTTTCAAATTACCTTAACTTTAGGAATACATGTTTTAAGAAAGAGACAGAGCCCCCGTGTCTTGAAAACACCACACCTTTCTTATAAACTCAACACCTAGGACCATAATTTGAAAATGGACTTAGCAGTATTTAAACACTGAACTTCACTGAGTTTTACATCTTATCTTCTCCTGTTCATCTGTGAAGATCGACACCAGACACTTTCTACTTCCAAGCAAATTCTAGAGCTCTTAGCTTTATTAAGAAAATGATTTCATTCTGGCTAAGATATGAATCTAATTAATCTGTCTTGCATTTTAAAAATGATAACTAAATTCAAGCTGCATACTATTCTTCAGAGACAGCTTAAAATATTAAGTAAAGAGTGCATTTTCCATTTATTTTAATTACATTAATACAGTTTCAATAAATAAAATAGTTCTATGCTTCATCAAATCAAACAAACTTGAATGCAAATCTTCTATTGATTAGTTCTCTGTTCACATTGGCCTGTTCACATTTGACTGTTTATTTTTAAATAGGAAAAAGATGCAGAGATGTTTGGGTGTTCCCATTAGTGAAATGAGGTCCAACTGTCCGAAAAGGTCAGCTCAGCCTTCTAGGAGGCTGATATAGCCCTATAAGTGTGACATCCTGATAAAATATTGCTTATAAAGGTATTCAGTGATATAAGACTAGATGCCTTTACAGACATTTTTAAACAAATGAAGATTTTGTTTTATTACATTTTTTCCAGGTAAATTCAAAAAACCTATTAGATCTCCCTGATCCCCTTCCCTGTGATGCTTACTGATCCATAGACAAAATATTACAAAACAACTGGATGAATTGTGCTTTTAATATTCAATTTAATTAAAGCTGACATGTTCTCGATTTGCAGGTGAACTTCTTTCTCAAGATAAACCACAGGACAAGACAGAGGCAGTCTTGTTAGTAGTTACGTCAAAAAAAGTGTCATTCTAGCTAATTCTATAATAACTCCATCCTTCAAATATTTGAGCAGCAGCAGCAGCTGAAAGAAAACTAAATATTGAAGAAAAAGTTTCAAAATACCTCAGGAGTCACAGCAAGTGTTTTGAAACATGTCCTTTATACATTTCAGAACAGTTTGGGGGCCTTCTGTAAATCAGGGCCCAATCCTGCCCACCTCAATCTGCAAAATTAATGATAAATCAACAGAACTAATCAGAATAGCAACCGGAACACAATAGTAAATGCTTTCAGGGTCAGGCTTTATGTAAATCAATATTTCACAAAAAAATACTTAATTGCATTGTGATTAGGTTTATATTCACAGAATATAAATCAAAATATTAATTTAAGTTTTAACATGGACTAAATACTGTTATTATGAAATCCCGGTTAAGAAGCTTCTACAAAAATGCCAACTCAAAACCTGTTTAATGGTAAAACATTACGAGAAATGCATGATTTTACACTGTGATCTTGTTATAACAAAATGTGGCTATCATTGAAATGCTGAACTTATTTTACACGTCAGTACTGTACGTGCTAAGAATTCAGAGAACTGTTAGGTATCAGTTTTCTCTACTGTAACATCAGCAGATTAGTTTTGTTAAAGTGCTATTTTAATATTGTAATGAAAAGAGTATGTATTTCTTCTTTCCTGAGATGAAAACAAACTAGTACAGTTTACATGTGAAAAGGTATTTTCAGAATAGTAGCCAGTGCTGCAAATCCATATGAGATCTGAAATCAAGATGTGTTTTTTCTGCCTTTGACACAAATATTGCTCTTTCTATCTTATCTTCTAATACTGATAGCCTTAGGACAAACATAGATTATGTTAGAAAATTGTCCTTCATTATATTGATCGAAGTTCCTTCCAACCTACCTGTATCTGACGTTAGATCATTTTTATTAGTTTTAAATTGTTTGTACTATAAATTCAAAATAAAAATTTTGATTTTGTTATAAAGCAAACTTTATAAATAGTTTAAAGTTCTAAAGCAGATGGTTTACAAAGTTCTTATGTGCTTCGTACAGTCCCACTGAGTTTCTTTTTACATCGACCTTCCATTTCTGACTGCAGAGAAAGACCTGCAGTCTTTCCACCTTTCCATCTTTGTGGAAAACACAACAATGCCTTCTTATGAAAACATATTAAGAAAGTATTTTAATTGGTATATGAAATTTTAACAATTGTCGGAACTACAGAGTGCTGTTAGACCACCTGAAGTTCATGCACCAGTAGTACTACACCTTATTTAAGATTTCTAGTTGGTGCTGCCATTGCTTTAGGGTCCCTGATAAGGGTCTTGCTTTTATGTTGTGAGACATAGGAATGGTGGAAACCTAAACAGCATCAGCAACCTCACCAGTAACACTGGTCCTGGAGCTGGGATCTAACTGATAATTTGGCAAAGATGCCAGACATACAGTAAAATCCTTCTTATGCTTTCAATATATCTAATAAAGACACCACCCCGACTCCCACCCCAATTTTGTATTTTAGAAAGCAATTTGCCAGGATTTTCCTCTTCTTTTTCTCCTCCTACTGAAGAAATGACAAAATGCCCCTTGATTTGAAGCAGGCCCTTGGTTGGTAAAGGAAGTAGGCACTATGTGCATGGCTCTTTTAATGTAACTAGATTCCTGAAAGTATGAACACTTACCAAAAAGAGAAAGAAGACCCTGACATATGTAGGAAGGAGGACCGAGACTAGGTAACTTTCAGAAAGTCCCATTTCTTCTCTGAGTCACATAAGCATTGAAGATCACTGAAAAAAAAATGCCTTTTCCGGCTATAGAAACAGGAGATGACTACATCGGTTTATGCAACCACAAGCTATAAACCCCAGATAAATAATTATGTGTGACAGCATGCTAGAATGAATGTATCACACAGTCATTTTAAAAATACGTGCTTTAAATTTGTGCCTTCAGATTACACATGAAATCAGAAAGATTGTTGAAAAAGTACTTATCCTATGTTTTGCATGTAATGAGGCACATGCACACACTCTCATTAGGTTTTTTTCAATTAACTTCAAAACAAAGTTCTAGATATTTAAAATTCCATTTAAACCATTAAGACTTTAGAGTCACTGCTTTACCAACACAGGTATGTCAATTTACAGAAAATGTAGGTATGGTCCATAAGATTTTACCTGTACTCAAACACTTGGGGTTTGAAGCAGTTATCACTGAAGTCTCATTTTTTTAAATGGAAGAAGAAGAGCAACAGTGCTGATTTATATGAACAGAAGCTTTCACCCTTAAACAGTAGCCTTACAAGTGGCACCAAGAGCTACGTCCGCACGCCTGTCACTGGATTCCCATAACTTCATCAGAGTTTTGGAAGGGCAAAGAATGAAGGGGTCATGTCAGAGCTTGATAAGACGCGCACTGACAAGCCTCTCATGCAAAGCTAATTGCAGAGGGAAAGTCAGAGCTGCTGAAAAGATCTTCTGTTTATCACTTTTTTTATGATTTGCTCAAGCTTTTGAAAGAATAGACTGTCTTGCCTCTTCCCTGTTTTTAACCACTCACTCTGTGTATGATAACTTTGTTCAAAAAATTTTCCAATAACTCTCAAAGATTTCTCTTAATTCAATATCAAATTTTAAATTGCCAGCAATACTAATAATACAGCCCTTTCAAATGCAGAGCTCAGGAAAATTTAAGGGTTCACTATCCCAAACTACATGTAGAATTTAATTTTCCACAATGAATTAGATACTCTCCAACATAGCTGCTCCTAAGTTTTATGTGTTACATTTCCCTGTGAATTCAAGAAAATTAATGAGAAACAGTACTTATGGAAAAAAATTCCTCTGGAATTCCTTCCAGCCTCCCTCTGATCCTGTCCTCAGAGCTCCTGAAGGCATCGTGGAGATCTCAGAATGGACTTTAAACACACTCAGGGAAGAGCTGCTGGTTAGCATTTGGATCAATTGCTTTGTGCCTGAAAGTGTAACTCTCCCCTGAGCACCTCAGTGGCCAGGAATGAGTGCCATGATCACAGTTACACCTTTTCCTGTACCTAGCCCTGCTTGTAGGACAAAAGCATACTAGGGTCTGACTTCACAGGCAAAAGGAAACTATGCCTTAAAGTACTGCACTGTTTAAAAAGTAAATGTATTGAAAGTTTTTAGAGTTGTAACTATGATTAAAAGAAACATTCTGCTGTTCAGCTCTTCAAGCAAATGGAGAAGATACTGTTGAGACAAGGATGTGCAAAGGCATTATTTAAGGTCTTAATTTTCCTACATCATTATCTCTAACTCACTATTTTTGATACTTTTGTTCCTTTAGCTAAATTCAACTTTGGGATTGATTATCATGTCTTCTGTTTCACTAAGCCAAACATTTGCCCTGGCACTACTGGGAACCACGTTGCTCTAACCCCACTATCGGTGTGCCCTGATACATGCTTGTGCCTTTTACGTTGCTTTCCTGCTTTCTAAAAACCAAGTCAAGTCCATGAACCACGGAAAGTCCTTTAGGCCCCCAGAGAAGGGCTTAGGTGAGGTGCAACGGGTCCCTTGGTCTCCTGCTGGTCTGAAAGCGCTCATAACAAATGCAATTTATTTTCTTTTATGTTCAATATATTCATTACTCTACTGTTGATCACAATTAAAAATCAACCGAAACAAATATCATCTCTTTAGAAAAGTTACCATAGAAACAACACCAGAGAATTCCCTTTAAAAATGTCAAGATTTCCCTCACATTTAAACACGGACTCCCAGGCATTACTCACGCACCACTAAAAACTGAAACATATCCAGTGAGTCATTAGTTTAAAAATACATCCATAAACATACACTCTTTCAAAGACAGGGATGTTTTTGTTTCAGTAAATATGTATCACGACATGACCCAACTTTTGATTTTATCTTGTTCTGTTTTACATCCCCAGAGAAAACGTGAACACTGTCGTCTTTTGTTCAAACACCTGATTGAGGAAGGAGAGAACAAAAATCAAGAGTGACAAAACACACAGAATGTGAGAAATACCAGCAAAAGCTAGGCAGAGAGGAAGAATAACTCTGAATACATATTTACATGGTAGTAGAAAAGATGAATGGAAAGAAAAATGCCTGAAATGAGACACAGTGCAGACATTCTCCACACACAGAGAGAATTTTAATGTTGTATCTTAAAATAAGAATTTTTTAAATTGAGAATTTTCCTAATTTAAACTAATTGAGCTTATGGTAATATGCTGTATCAGTTAATTTCCATTTCTTTGTGCCAATCTGTAATATAACATTAATCTCACATACTTTTCTCCATCCTTCTTCTGTGGGATAACTGGCAAACTCTGACACATTTTGGCAGAATAGAAGAAGGTCCATCTGCATAAGATGCTTTGATCATATGGAAGCTGAAGAAAATGTGCTGGAGTCAAAGTAGAAGGTGCTCCGCAAGTAATAATAATGTGAATTTAAAGAAAATTCAGAATTGTTCACAAAGAAAGCTGATAAATAGTTTATTCATAAACTCTTGCATATTTAGAGGAGATAATATAAAGGCATTGTGCCTTCCCTTTGCATTACTGGCTCTGCTGTAGATAAATAGCATGGCTGAATGGAACCAGATTAATGATAATAAAGACAGTTTTCTCATTTTCTTTGTAGTAGAGCCAACCTGAAAATGAGGAAAAACAACAAAATTGAACTAATTTTTGTTCTGTGGCTCTTATAGAAATGTTTTATTTCTTTCATTTTCTTGATGTAAGGAGTCTTAGAAATTTGCCTCTGAAATTTTAGTGGTAGAAGTCCTCCCATTCCTGCTTTGTCCTATTTTCTCCTTTTTTATCCTGATTCCTCCATTTTCCCCTCCTGTTTGTCACTCACTCAGAGAGAGAAATAAACATTGAAGAACAGATATAAGAGAAACAATAAATTCAGTTTAAAAAAATACCATGCAAAATTATTTTTCTTTCTTCCAATAATCAATTTCTGCTGAATATTTAAATTCATCAAAAATGCTGCAAACATTTCCCATATTAAAGAGAAGTATCAAATAGAAATTTTATTAAAAATTTTTAGCCACTTATTAATTTATATCATCATCATATTCTCATGGTTACAATATACATTTTTTTTTTTTCCATCAGAATTGTGTCTTCTGTTCCCACTTCAACTGAATGGCACGGGAAAAGAAGAATAAACCTAAGGAATGAAACTGAGACTATACGAAGGTGAGGAGAGATGTGGTATCAGGACAGATATATGTAGAAAACTCCAACATATTCAGAAAAACATATTCTGGAAGTCATACCAAATTTTAAATTAACTTTTAGATTTTCATTATAAATTTCTTGCCAATCAGAAAGATAAACACTAGTAGTATTTTTCCTCCTAAATCCAGGAAGGGCAGAGTATAGTACATCTGTAACTGAGGTATCTTTGCTATCTTGCCTCTAATATAATGATACCTAAATATTTACAAAACCTGCTCTTTCTTTTTAGAAAGAGTACGAAATTAAATTAGAGGCAAGATAGCAAAGATACCTCAGTTACAGATGTACTATACTCTGCCCTTCATTTTTCACCAGCATTGATCTCGTGGAGAGTTATATTCCTACATTTAGCCCAAATTGTGCCCCAGCCACACGGATAAAAGGCTTTTCTCAACAGGCATCTAGCAAGAGGCAGAAGCATACCATTGCCAGCAAGGAGAGCAGGGAAGGGTTGAGATATGAAACACAGGAATATTGTGGCAAGTTTTCAGCTGGAAGTTGATTTTAAATCTTTGGTAATTATATTTATATTCAGTGCCACAGAAGGAGTTTCACACAGAGACAGGTCTGTCTGTTTCAAAACCAAGTTGTTCAGTGTCGTCTGGATCAGCAAAACCCATTTACTGGTTTATGGACTCAGTACCATAACATTACATAGTGCCCATGAGAGCTGGACAATGCATCTGGATATCAAAGGCAGATGATTAATGTGCTGGAGCTGCCCTGGCAGAGAGCTCCCTGCTGACCACACATCTGAGCGTGGGCTATTTTTATGTGAAGTGTGAGATTTGCTAAAGGGAGGTGCTAGTTTCTTCAGTAGACCTCCTCACCTTGTTTCTTCAGCAGGATGTATTTACTTTCTCTATTGTGAGAATTTCTCCATGTTCACCTCATCATTCATCTGCCTTTAGATAGGAACAAATACGAAATGGGACCAACACAAAGGCCTGAGGTTCAGCCCTGAAGCCCCTTCTGCACCGTCCTGTAGCTTTGCCACTTCTTCGGTCTTCTCTCCTAAAGCAAGTTGCTGGAGCTGTAACAGTTTACACTAGGGAAGGTCTGTCCTCATCTATTTTTATTCACACATATGAATCACACTTCCATGCACCATAGCTAGAAATAAAACAGTAGTCCACCTCAAAGCTTTAAATTACTTAGGGCTTAATTAAGAGTATGATAGAATAGATATGAAATTTAAGATGCAGTCAGTGAGTAAATTAAAGTAGACACAAGCTCATGTGTCTGCTCTATACTTCAGTCTGGTAGTTTCAGGCAGAACAAATTTCCCACTCATTTTTCCCCCTAGACATAACATAGAGTAGTGTAATAACTATGATTAACATTATATGAAAATTAAACAATTTTGAAATTGCAGGGTTTGGAAACATGACTATCATACGTATGACAGAGAAAAATGATATCTTTCTGCATCAGATTCTCTCATACATGGATGAGGGTTGGATCTTGGCCCACTCCAGTTGCCTCGTGACACTCTGCAGTTTTCAGGCAACTGCAGGGCTGGGGTGGGCAGGTCCCTGAGCACGCTCCTGCATCAGAGGCACAAGAGTGGAGCTGTATTGACTTCTTCCAGCCTCTATAGAAAGACCATTTCTTCAGGATAGGAATACAACATGAGTGCATTAAAACAAGAACATCAAGCTTCTTTTTAGAGGGTGATGCTGGGTGAGTGGTCCCGCAAAAGGGGAAATGTCTCAGAAAGATGATGAAAGCTCTCCTGTCTTATCTGTGTGGGACAACCTATGAATCCTGCACACTCTTCACAAGTCTGAACGTTCATCCTCATGGAAATGAGAGATGGAATAATTTTGCAAATTACTTCTTATATCAGTCATTTGATGTGGCACTTTTTTGAAGAGGACTCCAGGTTAAAATTGGGCTATTGTACAAGAAATTTCCCTGTTCCACTTGCTTGCCTGCAATACATGCACAGTTGCTGCTAAAATGCAGCATATTATCCAGTTTCCTTGGTAGCACTTTGGTTCTGCCAAAGTGTTTACTCCGTAGCCCAGGTTCCTTCAGCTGATGAAGAAGTAGAAAGGAGATGCTTAGGAACAAGCTCTGTCTCTTTGCCCTAATATCAGACCAGCTTCTAATTTCTCTTTGCAGTCCCCACTCTGTCTCGCCACTCACATCTTTGAAATAACCTCTCCATACCCCCTTTGGATTTTATCTGCCTGAAAGATAATGATCAGAAAACCAAACAAACAGATCATCAAGATCATTACTTATTTTTAAGCTGCTTCCTTTCTGTGCGTTTCCCACAGAGCCCTGCTTTTTACTCTATTTCTGTGTAGGAGCAGAGTTTAAGGAGAAGATCATGGATATGAGACCAAGAAGGCTTTGTTGCTTTCCACCCTGTTACAACATTAAATGAAGACAACCAAAAGTTTGGCTTTAGTCCTGGTTGTGTAAGTGTCACTGATGACATGTGGTAAGGAGGGGAAGAGAATTTCTTGAGTGTATTAACAAAATACAGTTTTGATTGCAATTTGCTAATACATTTTACTAAATAGATGTTAAACAAAATAAACTCTACATTTGGCCAGAGAGCTGGACCTCATTGTAATCAAGAGCCAGAGAACAAGAATGCTATAAATTGCTTTCTAGTGACTGAGAACAGGAATAAATCCAAAGTCCTTTTTATGGGAGAAATCAGGCGACTGCACTATTTCACAGTTACAGTATATGGTTTAGGGCTACAATTACAAATCGTAATTTTCAAGGGTGAAGTCCCTGAGCAGAGAAAACAGGCTGAGCGACCGCATCCCTCAGCTGCATGCTAAAGAAACATGCCCGGACTGACAGCGTTGGCACATCAGCTGCTGTCACCCCTCTGCATCAGCAGGTCACTGCTAATGGCAGGTCTGAACAGTGATGCTGCACCTACCCTCCTGTGCTCTCAGAGCTGGGGGCTCTCCTTCCTTCCTTCCTTCTCTCCTTCCTTCCCTTACGGTGTCTGGCCAGGGGAGGACTCCTTAGACATTCGAGCTATGCCTTTTTGCGGAAGGTTCCTGGAAGCAGACGTGATGCTGCTCGGAAGACCAGAGACTAACATGACCCTGAACATGGGAGGCAGCAGGGCTGAAGACAGGGTCCACAGCTTCCAGCCTGCTCCTTCTCCCTGGACATCCAGGCACTTGGAGCAGAGAAGCAAAGGATCACCTTGGTGCCATCCCTCATGCCTCTGAAAGAAGCTCTCAGTGCATGCTCAGCCCTAGAATTGACTTTTTGTCATGTGCTGAGGCTCATGCATTGGAAAAACGTGTAAGGGTGGAGTGGGGAGAGCTTAGGCCCGCCTGGTAGCCAGCCTGTGCCTTAGGACACCACCAAGCTGTCACACAAAGAAGTGGCCATGCCTGAGCACTGGTCCCGTCACTGTCTCCTTGCAGAACCTTGTATAGCTGTCGCAGGGCAAGCAGGCCAGCCAGAGAGACCTGATGTGGATGACACAAATCATTGCAGCTGGTGGAGTTATAAATGTTGATATTTTCTTATAGATGCACGCCATAAGAGTGGGTGCTGTGCTCTCAGCTGCCGCAGACAAGCTTTCCCAAAGCACAGTGTGTCCTGGGGCAAAGCCCAGGTCACCAGGCTGTGGCTGGCGCCAGGCACCTCTCTGCTTTCACCAGGCTAGATCTCTGTGTATGACCACTGAAGAAGCCAAAGCCAAGTTCTATGAGACTTTATAATCACACAGAAATGTGTGTAACAACATGCCATAACTGAGAGAAAGAGATGTGAGGGCTGTTGGGTTGCAATTTTGGATGTAGGCACTTCTCACTGCAGTCTCCTAAATCCTGCACTGAATTTAGCCCCAGATTTCAGAGGCAGCAGCTACATTACGAATTTTTCCTCAGTGTCAGCTCTCAAGCTTCTAAGAGCAGGGACATTCATCATCTACAGAACTGCTGGATTATTTATCATTGAAGAAAATCAAGCACTCTTACTTACACATTAGTTTAAAATATTAATATGAATCTATTTGTCAGCAAAACTCTCAACGGTTATGAAGTAGGTGAGGTGCAGCAGATTTTACTTATGGGAAGACCAAACCATACCTTAACATCTCTTTTGTTGGAATTCAGCTATAAACTCTGTGACTAAGATGTGCTTTGACTTTAACACCTCTCCAGTGGCTTGCTGCTTTTCTTTATTAAAAAGGATCCCAGCAGAGTATTTTTTCTTGTTATAGATCACTTTTTGCTCCTCACAGTAGAAAATGTGTGCTCACACTAATTTCTATATACCAGATTATTATTATTATTATTTTTTGTGATGATGAGATCTGAACAACTTGTCCTGGCAGAATGATTTATGCATCTCATTTCAATAAGAATAGGCCTCAATTTGATTTTAAAAGAAAGACAGGGTTTTTATTTTTTTAAACAACTGAAGTAACAGAGGATTACAGAGACCTTTGGAAAAATAAAAGATGCAAACATTTTATTTATTTCCTTACATTTGCCTAATAAGATAGTCAGCACAACAACAATAACAAAAGGTTTATTTTAAAGTCTAGAGGATTTTTAACACGATTTGTATCATAAGCTTTTAATGTTAGGTATAGGCTAGAGCTACTAGCTGGGAGGGTTTGGGCAGATGGGAAAGGAATTGTGGATTTTATGGGCTGATTGGGCCACTAAGAGGAAAAATCAAGATGCCTGTCTAGGAGCAGGTCAAGACACCTTCATGGAAAGCCCACTTCATCTTCTCATGGCCTGGCCACACAAGGAAAATCATATCAGCATAAAACCATCTCACAAGCTGGACCAATAAATCCATAATTAGGGTTGGTATCAGTTTACCTACTCCAGGCAAGGGGGACAACCAAAAGCTCCCTTAATAGCAAATTCCCAATGCTATCTACAGGACTTGTCAGCTGTTGCTGAATCCTCCAAACTGCCCATCCTCAAAATAAACAATGTATTTTCAAGATAAAATACTCTCCTTTTCAAACTACAGTATTATTGGGGGGTATATTAGGGGGCAGAGAGAAATAAGAGGATAGATGGGAAGAGAACAGGGTGATCTCCATCTTCATACTCATGCCAGATCTCATCAGAGCAGCCCTCCAGAGCTAACAATGACAGCAAAGCATTTTGTGCTACACATTTCCATACATTTTTGGACCCTGAGAAGGTGAAGTGGTAAGTGGGCATAAAGTTTCTAGTTTTCTTCCCAAGTCTGTCCGTGATGCTTGGTATAATCCTTTTTGCAAGACATTACATTTATTAGTTCCTGAGTTTTCTTATTTGTAAAAGGGACATAGCAGAACTTCAGTCCCTCACAAGGCTGTTGTAGAGTTCAGTTCATTAAAATTTATAAGATGCAGTTAAGTATTTAGCCAAAAGTTGCTGTATAAATTGCAAAGCCTGTAACCCCTGTTTCCCTACACAGCTGAATACAAACAAGAATGAAAAAAAAAAAGAAATCAGGTTCACTTTCCTTGTGTTACCATAGCCATTTTCTGTCTTTTTCTTTATCACCCAAGCTGAGAAGTTACAGGTAGGTATTCACAGGTGGCACATCCTTTTTGAATAAGGCATGACTCCCCTTTGGGACCACCAAAAGAGGCCTGCCTCCAGATTGTGTAGGTTTCTAGCTAACATAAGTAGCATGAAGTCACTAACTACGGGGTCAGATCTCTGAGCTTGCTGGAAGACTTTGATACAATACCACTAACAAGAAGTTGAAAATCAGACCAAGCACTGAAAAAATTAAATTAAATTAAACAAGTCATCCAAGTACTTTTACACTGGCTTAAAAATAAGCAAGAGGGCCACAATGCAGTTAATATAAATATCACAGCTGATAGAGAGATGTTCAGACAGATTCCTGTAACAAGTGCCATAAAGCAGGAATAAACAAAGGTGGCTTTGTGAAAAATGCCCAAATCGGAATAATAAGGGACAAAAAGTAATCTGTTTTTGTGGAAAAAAATATATATTCTAACTGGACTTCAGAATGTCTCATAGTTCACTCATCATAGTGACAACATTGCAATTTCATGATCTTCCTTGGATCTTATAATATGCCATGGATATGAGAAATCAAACAATCTGTCTCAGCTCCACCCAGAAGACACGAAAAATGCAGAGTTCAATAAGGTAGCTGCTAAGGGTTAGTTAGTTTCATTAAACAACAATGACAAGAACAACGTCCAGTTTCAATGTAGTCTTGAGGAGAAAAAGGAAAAAAATAAAGAGATATGAATTAGTTGGCAAACCCCAAATATACGAATAGCTGGACAGAATTTTCTACCTGCAGGCTGGCCAGAGGGTTGAACCGTTTGTTCCAGCTAGGAAAGCCTGGTATCTAATGAGACTTTTATATTCTGGTATCAAGCAAAAATCCTACTTCCAAAACAGAAGAGATACTGCATACAATCACTAGCAAATTTTGGTAGGGACCAGAACTCCCAGGCTCTACTGCTAGCTCTTGACATCTCTTGGGTATGCAATTTAACCTCCCTATGAAAGATTTTCCATAAGCACCAGAGGGATTCAGAAACTCAGGTCTCATTAATTTTTATTAGACTTGTGCAACTCCACCCCTTGGGTCCTTTGAAAAACCTCTCTTCCTGTGTTTTTTAGTTGACTTCCCTGTTAAGTATGGGTAATAATTACAACTGATCAACCTGTTTAAATAATACAGTTATAATATCACTATTATCTTCGTAGATTATATTCAGCACTGAAATAAATGCATCATAATAAATAATGCAGAACTTTAACATCTGTTCTGGTTAGTAAATAATTCACAAGTCAATAATTAATTTTCTAGCTGTTCATTTATAATTCATAAATATTTGCCAAATATTCAGAATCTGAAAAATTTTATCTGAACTATTATGTGAACTTTTCCTTTTAGTTATTACATATTTGCTATCTATGTCATTTAGTTTGGCATTTAATTAACACAGTATTATTTTCTTTATCCTGACTGAATGAGTGAAATATTTCAAATGTTGGAAAGAAAGTCACTGTCAACACTGAATCATGAATATTCACTTAGTATGACTTTTCAGTGCTCACAAAAATTCACAATGTTTTGAAGACTCAACAGCATTTTCACAAACAGCATTATTTACGGAGTCAATCTCTGCGTATTCATTCATATATACTTTAATATACCTTTAAACTATTCATTCAACAAATCCCCAAGAACTTAAATGTCTTTTGTAACCCTGTCACATTAGAAAAAGAGACAAAGGCATCTTTGACACATCAGGCTGTCTTAACAAGGAAGACCCCAAAGCTCAATCACTGCTTTTTATTCTGCAAAACATGTATTGCTAAATATTGCAAAAAAAATCATTACATCAGCGTGCATTTGTAATGGAGTTTAGCAGTGAACGACTGAGATTATCCAATCTGAGGCACCTTCCTAGGCTAGTGAAATCAGGTAATTAGTTTCTGTAGGCTACTGGGGCTACAGAAAGTAACGAGTCTGCTCTACAGGGCAATTCTGGCCGTGGGCTGAAATGTTTTGAGGAGACACATCGTGCTCTTTCTCCTGTGACTACACACAGGACTAGAGAAGCTTTGCTCTTTAATCACTTCATGGACAAATTGAGCCCTTAACTGCTGACTGAAGATGTTCCTGTTGTTTTAAAAGCAGGACAAATAAATATTCACTTGCTACTTTCCCCTCAAAAGGGATCTCTGCATTCACCAAATGTTCCTGATTAAGCCTCTGAAACAGTGTAGTCTGGTTCTCCAGAGGACTCAAAATACGAAACGAATTTACATCTGGATTTAAATGCTTGTTCAGAATAACATTCTGCACACAGACACATCCAAGCTCATACCTGTGTGGGCGCATGGATGAGGGTACAAGGGTTAAAAATGGGACTGGAAGACAGGTTCAGGGCATAGCCTTCTGTCTACAGCACTGACGGCTGTACTTCTTTCACTAATTAGACTTTGATCAGATTAATCATGTATGCAGTCCTACTGAATGCAATGGGACTACTGCTGGGGACAAAAATAAAGAGCAAGTTTAAGTGCTGCAGGTGGTTAGATCGTCGATAACTAGAGCCAGAACCTTTCATATAGCAACTCAAGTAGGGAGAAGCTATCTTCTACCCAGCATTTCCATACCTATTACTTCACCAGAACCATTACGATTGTTATACAGTGAATATCCCTGAAACAGCAAAGTATCATTATAATGGATTTTTTGTTAAGAGTTCATAGCATCCTTAAGCCTATTCACACAGCAATGGGCAGCCATAGAGCTTTGAAGAGTGGGGTTTAGAGAGTGGAAAAGTAGCACAAAGGTAATTCAATAAGATGTTGGTCTCACAAACAGTATCAAAAGACTAACTTTTACATAGATCGTGACACTTACTTTTAAAGCTAAGAAGATTTTTCTTGCTCATATTATTTTCATTAGGAAGCTACACTTGTTATGGATTTTTTCCCACTCAGGCACAGATGAATGAGACAAAAAGCCAGATATTTAAAACATTAATATAATGGCCTGATAGCCTGTAAATAAAGCTTTGTCGATTATCCATTTGCTTTAAGTGTCTCTTTTGTTAAGCCACCAATTTTTAGGTCATCTCTGTAGTTTAGTCCAAAATAGCTGTAACAAGTACTAGCCCTTGAATTTAAGCATCACCTACAGATGTAGGAAGCCGACAGCAGGTGTGTTCATTGTACTCTGCCGTGAGGATCTTTGCACTTTTTAAAAGGGATTTTAAAATTGCAACCTAGGTTAGGGTCTACATTGTCATTAATGCTAAAATAAATTAAATTTGCTTTGAAACAACCTTTGAAACAACTCAGGGAGATCTCACTATCAAGGCTGCCAAAGGCACTGCTGGCAGTTTCCTTATACTTTATACTGGTCTAGGCATTTGTATACTTGTTCAGCAATGGACACATACAGACTAGGGGGCTGGAACGCCTCTCCTATGAATAAGGGTTGAGAGATTTGGGTTTGTTTAGCCTGAAGAATAGAAAACTTTGGAAAGACTTTATTGCAGCCTTTCAATACTTAAAGGGGGCATTTAAGAAAGACAGATAAAGACTTTTGAACAAGAACTGTAGTGATAGGACAAGGGGTAATAGTTTTAAACTAAGAGAGGGTAGATTTAAAGGGAACTTTAAAGGTCCCTTCCAACCCAAGCCATCCAATAATTCTATGATTTTATGATACCTATTTAATTATTCATGTATGATGCAACAACTTTAATAGGACAGCTTGAAAGAACACATCTGAGAGAGCTCTGGTGAGTTACAATGCCTAGCAGGAGACTGGGCATGTCAGTATAACTCTCAGAGCACGGAAATTGCATTTCATTGTCCCATGTCCTTGGTAATCTATAGGACAGAAGATAAGGCATTGGCCATTGCCTCCAACTGTTGCTGTTTTATTTTTCTTGAAAACTGGCTAGTGGATAAAAAGCTGCTAGCAGAAGAAGGTTCAGGGTTTTAATTCCTGTCCTGTTCTCCTGATTTTCTGTATTTCCTGAGAAATACATGGCTTCATCCTTTTTGGCCCGCTGAAGCAGTTCCCTGGTCAGCATGCTATTTTTATGGAGGACACAAGCACTCCTACTCACTGAATGGGTAACCTGCATGGGGATTTTTTCTGAGACAGTGGACACATAAACAATACACCCAGAAGCACAGATGCTAAACCTACCAGAATGGGAGGATTATGTCATTTTATAGGGTTAGCTTTCACTGACGTCCCTGAGTCAGAGCAACATCTGAATCTCAGCCTTGTGACTGCTGTGTGCTACTGTCATAACTAAAGGACTATCCACCCTTATCCTTTTGAACTCCCTGCCAACACTTATAAGCTTGGTTAATAAACTAGATGGTATAACAGTGAGTTTTTTAACTGATGAGGAGAGGAAAGCTACTTTCAGAAATAGTGTTTATGAATCATGACCCCATTATTCTAACCACATTGGGGAGTTAAGGTTGAAATAGGATACACCTCAGATACACCATGTTGTATCTAAAGGAATAATCTAGGTCATAAATAGGTAACCTGTGCCAAGGCCTGAAGTATCAGGACTTTTGAAAAGAATTAATGATAAATTCTGAAAGTATGCAAATGTTGACAAAGATGATTTTTTTGGGTAAAAGTATAGGCAGGCTGATGTTGGGAGCAAAGGAATTCTTGACAGTTTGCCCAACCTCTTCTCATTTCTTAAATAATGCATGATTTGAAATGAGAGCAAGTCAACATCTCGTTATCTGATGTACCCTCCTCTCACAAGTCACATCAGCATGCAGATTCCCAAAGCGCTCATTCCCAAAGATGCAGCAGACTTGTCCAAGCCGTTATGAGTATCAAGAAACATTTTATACAACATGCTATCAGAAATAATTTCACACGTAATGTCAAGTTCATCCTAAGCACATTTGGTGGCAAGAGTTCCTAACAAATTATAAAGCCAGAGAAGCCGAAGGAAAAGGAGGCTTTGCTGCAAAGGGACTAGCATTTTCTTTGTCTAAAGTTATGACATTTTGCCTTTGGATGATTTTCTTGGCAAATACTATAGACCAGTGTCAGAAGGGGAGGAGAAAAAGAGAGACTGTACAATACTTTCTATTATATGCATCACATGATGTCTCTTGGTTCAGTAGACATAAACAGCTTTAAAGTTCAAGGCTAATTCAAATTGGATTTTAGAAACACAAAGTCTTAAAACATTTGCACCAAACTAAGGGATTACACTCTTATCTTATCCTCAGAAAAGCTTTTGAAAAAAATATGGTAGCGCAGATTTTAAATTGGGTCTTCAAAACCCTCTTGTCTGTAGCTGTGTCATCTGCTTGGTTGCCTATTGTCAAAAGGTAAAATGTCTTATAGAGAGAAGGATTTGCATAAATTGCTATCACCTGCTGGCCATCCCAGGTTAATGAAAGTGAGGAAAAAAATAAATGCATGAAGCCTTTGAGCCTAATCTTTCTTGACTGTTTCTGTGCCAAAACAGATGAGGAAAATATTACTGTGGTTGTCTTCTTAACTTGCAGAGCATTTACAACCCGGGCCCAGTCTTGTCCCATGCTATCATTGAAATCTTTATCTCCACCTATTGAAATCAGTCATCAGATGGTGGAGGAACCTTTTCATAGTACGGATGCTTTAAGCCTTCTGCTCCCCACATGCACCAGAAAAGATGCAGTGCAAGAAACTGTGGGAACAAGCTGTACTAAAAGAAAATTACCCCTTAGTGGTTTGAGAACATACACGGCAATCGGACAGTCCGGCTAGAAATAGCACATGAACAAAAGGCATATTAGGTAAATGCTTATACTCTAAGTTAATTGTCCATCTGGTAAAGAGGAGTTAAAAGGGCAATCTATAGCAGTCTACTGCTACCTAAGGGTTAGTTAAAAAGGCAGCAGAGTCAAACTCTTTGCAGCAGTGTTAGATGACATACCAAGGACAATGATCATCAGCTGTGGCCTGGGAGATGAAGGTAGCCCAAAGAGTTTGTGGAATCTTCACCCTTGGTGGTTGTTCAAGACTCAGGAGGACCATACCATGACTGACCTGAGAGTGTGTTGGTGATAGCTGCAGTTTGAGCTGGAGGTTGGCCTAGACCTGCTCGTGTCCCTTCCAATCACCATTTCTGTAATCCTATATAATGCTAAGTATGAAAGTTAACATAGTGAATATAACTATATACACAAAAGATAACAAAAAGTATAGCAATTGTGAAAGCAGCAATTTTGTTCAGAGGGATAAAGAATGGTTCTGACAGTTTACTACAGCATAAGGTCTTTTACCAGTCATGTCAAATGAATTGTTTTTTATAGTGTCTGTTCTTTCCTGTTTAGGCAATTCACAGGAACCTACCATTAATATTCATGGGGATTTTATATTTACATCAGAAGAAGAGATCACAAAATAATAGACAACACCCACCTACAGGTGAGTCTAATTTCAAAAGGAGTCTCCACACTGTAGTCTGTTGTCTAAGAAAGTTTCCCAAGTATTTAGACTTCCTAAAGTTTAGTCTCTTTTGTACAGGAGAAGAAAGGGGAAATTGGCTTATTGTTGAGGACTTTTAAACAGCTGTGAGAATAACCAAAACGTTGCCTGGAAATCTCATAGCAAACGTCACTTCCGTGTGCCAGTCTAGTCTCTTTTGTGTGCTTTAACAAATATACTATCACATATATTAAAATGCATTGAACTATGAACTATTATAATAGTGAAATCCTGGATTATACAATGTATAGTTGATCTGTGCATGAAAAAGGTGTTTGATGCACAGCTGTGTTATTGCACATGGGCAGATCAACGATGCTGTGCTGATACTACTGCTCAGTTCATCCCAAATGCACCCAGCTCACTGCACATGAAATGCAATGCAGTGCATATATTTCTTTCAGGGAAATCTCTGATTGATCAGTAGCAGACTTATACCTGACTATACGAACAAGCATAAGGAGCTGTCTTGTTATACATGCAGTGCAAGGGATGCCCACAGAAGGTTAATCCATTCTCAGAAGTTGCTAAGTAACAGTACCCTGAGCTCAGGATCACTAATTACTCGACAGCTCATCTCCAAAGACTTTGACTTGTGTTTTATTGGCTGAACATCATTATTTCTTAATAGTCTATTCAGGCAGTAGGGATTGAGGGGGGCAGAGAAAGCACTGAGTTGATTTAAATCAGCGGAGAATTTGACTTGTCTCACAATTCTGAAGTTTGAATTAACGTCTCCGTAAAAACTCCCAAGTCATGAGAAAACTCATTGACTTCTGGACTGGTATATACTAATATGCCAAACGTTAATCACTCCAGCTACAATGGCACCATTTCTTTAGAACGTGCAAAATTCATCAGAAGGCAGGTGAAGTAAATTTGATTTTGTCAGGCTATCGTGTGAGTGCAGTATTACACAGAGAATGGAGTGCACTTATGTTGTGCATATCCTAGGTACATAATTTCTGTTTGCTGGAGGTTATTTTCTCTCTACCAGGGATTTTTCCCCCCCTTTTTTAAGAAAGAATCAATCGAGTCCGCTCCCAGCACACAGGTAAATAAATTTGTACCAGCAGTGGGATTAAGGTCAAAAACATAACCAACATTCTTCTGTAAATACCCAAGATTAAAATAAACGTATTTTTATTAGAAATCTTTCCAGCATTTGAGTGCTGTGACATTTCAACAATAATAATCTTTCTGCCTCTCACTGGCAAGTGCATTTTTGTCAGCAAGTACTGTAATACATGGCTTTAAGATTCAAAATAAAGTTCTAGAAAACCTTTACATAAATTAAGAACAATATCAAAACCCGTGTTTGGTTCACAGACACCATTCTAATATTAGAGAGTAATGATGTACAAAAAAGAATATTATCTAAATCTTATTTGGTGTAAACAAAATAGCTATTTCAAAAGCATTTAAAAACAATATAAAAGATACCAATTCATGTAAAACATAATGAACATGCAATTCCTTGTAGTGATAAATGTATTTTACAAGAGTTTGGCAGAGAACGCATCTGTAGCTGAAATAAAAATCAATAGAATTTGTTGCATAACTTAGACATAGCTTTATCCTCTTCTATTCAAATGAATATATGGGTTAGCAATTTATATGCCAAGTCTCAGCTCTCAGGGATTAGAAACAGCTGAGATATACTGCAACACTGAGGTTTATGATGTGAAAATGCTGACAGACTCAAATAAAATGGCACTGCTGCTACATCAGGTGGGAAACTTGATCCATGAACTATTACTGGTTGGGTGTAAATGTCTGAATCCACAGCTTCAGTCTAAAGGCTTGAAGCTTGCCCAGGGGATGTTACCTAGCCTGTATCTCTTTGTTTACAGTACTCTTCAAAATAATATCATACCTTAAGAGAGCTTCAAACCAGCCACTTCTAGAAAAAGTATGCTGTAGTGGATCACCAGCAAAAGGCTTGCATGACAGCTGAGCCTGCTTAACACCTTAAAGAAGGGATTAACAGATGTATTTTCTCAAGCACTGTATGTGAGCCTCCTTCCTTCCCCTTCACTTCTCTCTCAGGATTCGCAGCACTGTGGTCCCTGCCCTGCTCTGATACCCCCCACCCCATGCCCACCACACCTGGTTGTGGCAACCAGCTCTCCAATTCAGAGGCATCCCAATGGAAAAGGACATTCTTTATAAACACAGTTTTTTGCTGTGGCCTTTCCCCAAAGCTGAAATGCCTAGATTAAGCAGAAGCTCATGGCTAGACCCCAGGCTAATCCCTCTGGATGTGGGTGTTGTGGCTTTCACTTGGTAAAGCTTGTTGTCAAAGTCATTTTACGGTGCAGCATGTTCCTCTCACCAAGGAGCTCTTCTCAGTGAGTCCTGACCATCCTGGGCAGTTGGAAAGGAAAAACCAGCCACACTTACTGCATTTGATCCCCACAGAGATCATTACATTTTACTGTTTCCTCAGGCCATGGCTAAATTTGGCTTGTGGTGCCTTGGGACTATAAAGATACATTTTTCTTTCATGGCACATCTCTGCTTCCTACAATACTTCCCCAAAGTACAAAAAAGTTGCAAAATAAAAACAAAATACAAGGAAGTAGCTTCCAAATGCTGTACTAAGCATGAAATTCCCCGAGGTGTGAGGTAATTGCAGCACCTAGCTGTCATGGTAACAGGCACAACTGCAATTAATAACATTTAAAGTGTGCTATATGTGGAAGGTGCTAGGTAGAAACCTCCACAAGCCTGTTTGTTTAAAGCCACTCCTGCCTTCCCACTTATCCTATCTGAAAACTCGCCTGATGCATCTCAGCCAGGCATCGGATTTTCTTCAGAGATTTCAAACCTTTATGCAAAGCCACTGCCAGACGTTCATAAACAGAATGATACTAAATTTCTCTGCCCTAAGGAATAATACCAAACACTTATAATTTGGAGAACGGAGCATTCAGTTTTCTATAACGTGTGCTCTTGAATACCAGGAACTAATCTAATATTGCGCAAACCTCCTTTCACCGCTCAGCTTTACAGCTATCACATCAGCATGGTTTTCTAGCCAATGTCATGCTGCCCTGGAACTGAGAAAATCAATGAAGGTTAAAATCGCACACATGAAGGCATTGTGTTGATCTGCACTGCCATTAATTTAAACCATTTGGGGAGGCTAAAAAACAACCCAATTATTTTCTATTTGCAATTCTAGTGTAGGGCTAATACACAGAGCAATACCTAGTATATAAGGAAGTGTAAACCTGTCCGTTTACTGCTAAGTGACCCAGCTTATACAGATGTAATTAGAAAGTTATTAAACCAGAGTCCCTTTAGCCATGGCTTCAGCTGAACAGCTCTGCTACTAATACTATCCATTGAACTGCGTCCCTTTATAGCTTGAGCACTATCACTTTTTAATAGCATTACTCTTAACAATCAACCAGCATATGCTGTTTTGAACATTAATCCTTGCCTGCCATTGAATACATGTAAACACAATATAAATTAAAATTAAAAGAACTGTAGCACTATCCTTACAGGTTGTGATCAGGAGGCACACCCTCTCTTTCAGGTGTGCAGGTGCCAAGGGCCAGACCTGCTCTCTCTTTATCAGTGCATGAGAGGCTGGAGGGATCACATGGCATGGTTGGATGTGATAGCTCACCCAGGGTAATGTCCCACCTGGGGCACAGGATTGTGCCATGTCATCTACAAGCAAGCTGGTGAGCAGCTTGCCAGCTTGGTGGTAAAAGTGATGCCTTCCCCAGATGCCTGCACACGTCCCTTCAAGAGTCTGTGGCTACGAGAGGGCAAAGTTTAGCAGAAATCAGCCAGGTAACCCTTACATCAAGGTGCAGCTAATTTTTTTCTGGGGCAATTTTTGCCCCATACCCATCCTTTCTGTTAACAGACCATAGGATCACAGAGGGAAACTGATTCAAAGCGCAAGTTAAACATGGGGATTTGTGCCATATAACCAGATATCAAGTCTCCTCCATCTAGTCCTTGAGAAAGGTTGAATCCTGTCCCCAGGAAAGATGTCTTCATTCCACTGACCCCTCCAGATATTTCTGAAATTCACACCTCTACAGAGATCCGTACAAGAGTTCATTGGATCCACAAAAAATCTTCAAAATAGGTTCAACTGGAACGCAAAAGACAAATTCCCTCTTTTTTGAGTTAACCTTTTCTATTTTCATCCATACTGACTGATCTGTATTAGCATGAGAAACAGTATCTCAGTTGCAGCTCTTTTTAAAATCAGATATTTTCCTAACTCCCTGCTCTATCTGTGGGAAGGTACATTTACTAGACATTAAATCTAGAAGCATCCAGGCATCTGAGATTGTACTGCATGGAATAGTTTAATTAGGTAATGGTACATCAGTATTTTTAGGAGAACTTTCATTTATTACATGGAAGTGATCATAAAAGTTGAATGAGCTCTGGAAATAACTTGTTCTTTTCTGAGACTATTCAAAACCTCATCTTTATTTTTAGATTTAAAATCTATCTTAATTTTAAACTGTATAGATACAGTGTACTTAGAACACACGTAATTAGAAATGAGAAGTCTAGATTGCTCTAGATCAGGAGCTGTAAAATTTTCCTTAAGACTGACAGTTGCATTGAATGTGGTTTACCATTGGAGACAAAATATTTCTTTCTAATAAAATGTCTTGCTTCTCAAATTCTTTTAGGTACAATCATCCATCAACTGGGTCTGCTAGATCTAACCTGAATTCTATAGATACCAAGATAAACAGAAATGGAAGAATTCTCCTCATAGCCTCTATTCTTTTCTCTCAGCCTTCCCTTCTGCATAGGATGTGATATTGAACTCTAAGCCCAAAGGTTACATCAACTACTCATGACCATATCCATAGGTCCAATGTGCTGACAGTCCCGCTCTTTCCATCCACCTGTGGAATTTCTTTCACTTTGCTAGATACTACAGAAACTCTCCTTCTGATCAGGTAGCTTTCTATACTGATTTTATCTAAAAGCTTGCTCATTTAGACCCAGACATTTTTAAAATGGAAATATTCAGCTTCTATACTCCAAAAGTATGAAACACTACGGTACAAAGAGAGAATCTGTGTTTCTTAAAGCATTTCTAAGAAAAGATTGCAATTTAGAATGTGGAATTATGCAGTGGAATATCTTAAAAGTAACAAATCAAAGAAGTTATGCAGTGCTAAAATACTAACAACTGCATCAGAACCATAGGTTTTGAAGCACTGAGTAGTATATGTGCACTTTCTCATCAGAAACATTTAAGTGTGCACTGAAAATATTAATGTGGAAAGAATCAGTATAGAAAAACCTTAGCATATAGACAACTTTACTGGAGTAGGCTCTCTTTAACAGTGCAGAGGAGCAATCTTTAAACACAGAGGTGAGCAATCTTAATTGCATTGCGCCTTGAAACAAAAGCAAAACTACAGCATGGACCACAATATAGCATGAGTTTAACTAAGCTGCATAAAATTCTTGCACTGTTGGCTTACCATTATGTGCTCTACATGAGGCACGTATCAGAAAAGAAAATTTTTGTAGGAGAAAAGTCTCTTTCAATTTCTATTTGTTGAATAGTGATTGTGTTTGCACTGAAGATGCTAAGTGTTTCACTGAATTAGATGTTTTACAGTTACTCATTATAGCAGTTGACTATTTATATCTAACTCTTTTATAAGAAAATGACAGAAAGGGTCCTATCCAAAGAGAATTCCTGAGCCTGCATATTACCCCATTACAATCCATATAACCAGGACTGACCTGGTATGGCAGCTTGCTGATATATTGCTGTAAGAATTACGTATACACATTGCAATACAGTTCAGGCTATTACCAATAAAAGTCAAGTTATCTGGCCTCTAACATTTATAGAAGTCATAAATATCCAGAAATAAGAAAACTAGATCCTGCTTTCCTCGTTCTTGTCTTCCAAATGATGCCCTTTTTTTCAAACTTGTTAACAATCCTGTGTCCAAGAGCTGTTCAGCTTTATGCAGTCATTGTGCACATTTCCATTTGCCTAAAATAAATGCAAAACTTTCACTGAAGCTCTCTAACAGCAATTCTGCCTTCTGTGATTTTGACACCTCAGTTATACCCTGTGTTGTAAAATGAAAATTCTTAGATGACCTGACACAAAATGTTTTGATGTTTGTATCAGGACCTGCTTCCCTCCCAGGAATCACTTATAATATAAAGCCAAAGCTGGTACAGCAGACCAAAATTCTTTTTTTTTTTTGTACTGCAGCTAAAATGTTGCAAAATAAATAAATGCACAATAAAAGTAAATTTTCTTAAATTTTACAAAGTAGAAATATAAGGTTTTTTAAAAAGCCCAACTGTCATCTATATTGGGCACACTTTGACATATTCTCTTTTCCATCAACTTCAGCCATTGCAACTATGTTCCTAAGTCTGCACAGATATTTTAAATACTTCCATTCAGCCTTAGCACAGCAGCTCCAAATAGATGCATTTTGATGGTTTAATACATTTATTAAAAAATTTTAAGTCACTTGTTTTAGGTAAGATCAGCGTAAACAGAGAGAAGCCTCAGGTGCCATACTTAAACTGTTCAATCCCAGCAGGCTGATCTCAGCACCAAAACTGATGTAAATGTGCCCGACTATCCTGATTTAAAGAGCTGGTAGGCACATGCAATTCATTCTACCTCGAGACATGGGGTGATCAGTACTTGGAGAATTATACCTATTTGAACGCTTAAATACAATCCTTGCTGCCTGACTTGATTGCAACACTTAACAAATGTGAGCTTGTAGCTGGAAACCCCATTGAAGCCACAGCCCTAAGGACAAATCTACGCTCCAGATCAATGGGGTTTATTTAAGCATAAAGGCTGTGAGTAAGGACGATGAGCAACAATCTACTGCCCAGCTGGGGCTGACACACCTTTCCAGAAGGCCACTCACTCTCTACCAAGTTAGGTGGAGTGGATATTGCCCAAACACAATTTTAAACCAGCAGAAACATGAAAAAAGTATCTGTGTGATGGTCACCCTAGGAATTTGTGTCCTGCTTTGAAAGCTGATAATACCTCGACTACTAGCTTCAGACTCTGATATTTCCTCTTGCAAGTTGCCTTGTTCATCTGTCCTTGGATTTTACATCTTGTCCTGTCTTCCGTGCTGTCATCCTCATGTTTGTTCCTGCACTGCCTACATTTGTTCTCAGACCTCATCCTATCCTGCTGGTATCCAAAATCCTAACCTCATACCAGGCTCTGGCCTTGCCCCTTGGTTTGACTCTTTCATGACTTCTCAAGTTCTTCGTCTTGTTTGTCAAGATTCGTCTTGACTTCTTTCACTTTGATTCAACTGAGTTTAACCAACAGGCAGGACTACCCACGTCCCAGCCGTGACAAACCAAATCAGTCTACAACTTGCTGCATCTGCTTCCACCAAGTTTGAAAGCCCTGACTACTGTAAACGTATAATAAAAGAAACTAGTTGAAACTGTGAGGCTCTACACTCTGCGCGGTGTCATTTTTTTAATTGACTAACATGATGAATTTTGGGAATGGCACATCTTCTCTCCTCCACAATTTCAAGGGGGATGTTGGAGACAAGTTGAAGGAAGAAAAATGTATCAAAAGGTATTAAACACAAATACACCATCTGTGGTTCAGGAAGTCCCTGGACTGCAAATCACCAAAAGCCGGGGAAATATATCAGCAAAGTGTCACTACACACTGGCACTACTCCATCCTGCTGTTGCCTGAAGTTGGATGCAGACTTACACAGTCCAAGAAACATGTTTTTATGTTCTCAGGTCGCCAGGGGAAAATCGTCATCAACACTTGTCATCAATCGTCATCATCACTATTGGGGAGGAAATCTGGAAAACTGAAGGCAGGACTCCTACCATTTGCTTAGTAGAGCCACTGCTTCAAGTACCTCTGCAATTGTCTGAATGCCAAAGAACTGACTGATCGCACCAATGGACATCTTCCAGAGAAGCAATATCCCTGTATGAGTGTCTCCCCATAAAGTTTAAGGTAGTGCCTTTCCAAATGACCTGCCTCCCAGTTAGAGAAGATGGTGTGGTGGGAAGAGGGACGTAAGCCCAACCACTATGTGAGAGGGAAGGCAACAGAGGACCTGCTAAGCCCACTGGAGTGGCTGAAGGGGGGAAAAAAGGGGACAGCCAGAGTGAAACAAACCCCCCAGCCCAGCTGACAGCATATGTGTCTTTTGTGTGGGTTAGAGACACCACAGAGGAAGCAGTACCCCAGGCATGAAGGGAATGCTGAAGTTTTAAGGCCTCCATAAGCAGAGGAGGCCAGAAAGAACAGTCGCTGAGCTGGACCATGAGCTTGGATGACAGATGCCCCAACAGAGATGAACCTCCTGATAGATGATATATCTTACCAGTGTCAGGAGATGCCACTCCTTGAAGCACCCCTAATGGGGTGTGTAGAATTAAGTAACATGTTGTGGAGACTTGCTAAAAGGCTTAAGAAGATCGCTCCATTTCTTAACAACCTGTGAAATACAGAGCCGGACTGTGCACTGAAGGAGCAACAGAGCCTGTTTCAGCTTGTAGCAAAGGACAAGATCAGACAGGATTTGAGCTGGGGTAGCTCAAACCCTGACCCCTAATCCTGTTCTTTCTGAAAGCAGATGTGTTTGTTTTATGCTCGCTCTTCAGTTCCAGCCCCAAGTACCGAAGAAGGGAACGTGCCAAGGACCCAGACATGTGGCAGGAGGTGCTGGCTGTAGGTGAGGAGGCAGCACGGCACGGACAACTGACACATACTCCAGCCTGGAGCTGTCTGGGGATAACCCAAGCATCTGGCAAGTCTATCTGCAGCAATGTTCTACACCATTTGTCCAAGATATTCTCTTTTCTCCCTCTGCGTGACTCTGTGCAGCGACCTAGTGGACCCCTAGGAAGAGTCCGGCTCCAATGCAATTAGCGCGAACATCAGAAATGTCTCCCCATCACACAACTCCATATAGCCAGGGCACAGCTTGAACATGTTTATTCTGTGCAAAGCTTATGAAGAATTTGCATTAGAAAACAGAGACAAATGGAAATTTTGGCTTTCACTGCTGTTTTTAAAGCAAATGTCACCCAAAGAGCTATTTACCTATTATCTAGATTCTGTTGTTGATAATGCTAGCTTTGCAATATGAATTTTTAAAATTTATTTTAAAGCAATATTAGGAAATGCATTTCGCACCATGTAATTATATTAATAAAGAAATTTATTTGATGTTAAATATTTATTCTTCTCTCACTGTAATCATACTTTTGATGCTGCATACATTTACAATGAAAAAATGCATTTTCAAATGTCTTCAACCTGGTTTTATGATTATTTGTTAATCACAATCCATTAAAACCTTAAGGTTTTGAGTGCAGGGTTTGTGTTTTGGGTTTTGGTTTTTTTTTTTTTGTGTTATTTTGAATGGTCTGTTTTGCTTTGGTTGGTACAGTGAAAAGAAAAAAGTAATTTGGGTTTAGCATGTAGAATTTAACTAAGCTTTATTTATTTTATTGTCAGAAGTAATAATAGGGAGTAATTTAAGTACTTTGAAGATGTGCATTTAGTGGTCTTTGAAGCATAATCCCATTAAGATTAATAATGAATTACATCTGAGAAAGACTATGTCCCTTAATGCTAATGTCTTTTGCAAGGTGGATAAATCGCTCAATTTAACAGCAAAGATGAATGTGCAGAGGAGCTGTAGTTGCACTGACTTATTTGATGTTGGGAGGTTCTAATTTTGGTGGTGGTTTTTTGTTTTGTTTCTGTCTAGAAGACCCAGTGACTCACAGTCATTGAGGGATGAGCAGCTGCCTTGAATAAACACCATCCACTTCCCGTGACTGCAAACCTCGCCGGTAATAGTTCCACCATTGCCGAAGACTTCACTTTTCCCAGCAGGTGTTGGTCACGGTGTGCACAGCAAGCCTGAAGCAGCCGAGATGGGCTGAAGGTCTGAGTGATGAAGAGAATGTAGATGGCCTAGTTCTAATTTGACTCAATAAGCTGATCTCCTGTGTCCCATGTGGTCTTTCACAGAAACCAGCGTTCAGGATACCAACTTCAAACTTCATTCAGCGGTGCTGCAGTGCTCCAGAGGGGAGAGATTCTGCTGCTTTGCCTTGAATGGCAACATATTTTTATGGCATGCATAGCTATGCAGTAAAAGGTAGACAGATGTAAAGCGTGGCCTGGCTCTTTTAAGAGCAAGAGGGATGCACCCAAAGGCTGAAACAGAGCCTGCAAAGTAAAGCACTAAGTTATGGCTCTGACTAACCAGACCACACCAAGGAAGAAGCAATCTCCCTTCAGACTCCTTTCAGGTCCAGGCTTGTAGCAGAGACCTGGTGGGACAGATCTCTGTTCCCACTCAGGTAGGAAAAACATCACTGGCAGGACACCAGGCAGAACCTCCTCTTGTACCCTGCCATTACATGTGTGTCAGTCAGCTAACTCTTCATCCTGCTTAATTCATAAGAGCCAAAGAGATTGCATTACGCACTGGTACAGGTACAAAATCAGTGCTGCTTTGCCCAACAAATAATGGTATATGTCCCTTCTGATGAAACTGAACAATCAGTTCAAGGGGCTAACAAACCTCACAGTATATGCATCCTTCAAAGCACCTATTAAAAATCCATTTTTATGTTGCAATTGCTTACTAAGATAGATGCATTGATTTCTTTCCCTCACATCTGAGAAGCAATTGCACAGACTTATATTCAGAAGAAAGCACAGACTATACTTGAAAAACTAGGCATGAAGAATCAGTTTAGATTTCACCAAGTGTGAATTTGGGGAGAAAAAATATCCCTCCACCTTCTTGCTGCTAATGCAGTAGGGTTTATTTTTGAATGAAGGCAATATGAGCTTAAATTAAATGTCAAATATAATTTAACATTAAAGCATGAAGTGGCTGAGCGTGTGCGTGTCAAAACTAGCAGCTCTTCTGAGTGGTTAATTGCTATCTACAAAATAATAACCTATAAAAAGATCTCTCATTTTCAGCAGTGAGGCTTAAATTTACTGTACCGGAATAATTCTAACAAAATAGAGCTTAGAAGCCTTTTTAGTCACCCATGCCACATGAAGACACACAATACCAAATAAAAACATCTGCAATCTGGCTGCCTACTTCTCTGGGAGATGTCTAGACTCCTTTTATAATCAGCAATGAGAAATAGACACTTCTAGGCTGCAGTTCAACTTGTCCTAAACTAGATATCTAAAATAGGGCAGAAGAATCACATCTGAAAAGTGCCTATTTCTCTCCACTAACTGTAAAGGAACCCAGGAGTGATTAATTCAGAGGCAGAAAGCTACAAGGCAATGTCTAGTTTTGATCATTTTCTGCCAACAGGATCAACTGACCTTGCAATTACTTTTTTTTTTTTTTTTTTTTTTTTTTTTTTTTAACCCACCGACACCAGATAGGTAACTTCTATTAGTGTTACAAAGTGGCTTTTTTATGCAACATGCCGCCCACTTTAGAAAGTAGTGAATCCTTGCAAAAGAAACTCCACATCTGAGATTTCAGCTCTGGGACTGAAGTCTGGGAAGACATGACCAACAATCAAAAGAGCTAAAACTGAGCAAAACTGTCGTAATGGACCTAACTTTCCATGCATATGTACACCTGTTTAATTCTAGCCATACAAATAGTCTGTCCCATAGGACAGATCTAGATGGCTTTTTAAATAAGCTCCTGGCTACCAGTGGGCAAAGGCCTGTATGCTGTAGTACAATGGACCGGCTGGAAACCTCCACTAAAGCTGAGTTCTACTCAAAGGAAGAGGTAGCTTCAATAGAGGAAAACAAAACAGAGGACAACACATGCTTTTTATATTGGCATACCTCCTCCTCAAGGTTAAGTTATGACTCAATTTCCCTGTTTTGTTTTGTTTTTTTTTTTTTTTTCTTGGTGGTGTTCCTAAATATATCAGCATAAATAATACAGAAAAATCTGACTCAAATGCATTAGGAACAGCTAGACAAAATCCTGATATGTGTGAAGTGAGCGGCAAAAGCTATCACTGACTTAAATTGATTCACAACTTCAATCCTTCAGCATTTATAGCAATGAAAAATCTGAGGTGGTTTCCAGAATATGAAATAACAATATGTCATTGTAATGTCTCTATACAACTATTTCTGCTAGAAGGAGGAAGAGATTTGAGATAAAATAAGAAATCAGTTGTAAAGGCATTATCATTGGGGTCAATGAATATAAAAACAACAAACCATAATTTTCACCATGATTTTGTTTGTCTTCAAAGTTACATTTCAGAGATGTAACACAGTCAGTCACCCAATGTCTCTGGGGTGACAGGAGCTTGCCATGTTCATTTGGACATATCCACCGATCCAGAAGTTTTGATAAAAATGTTCACAAAGGTCATGTAAGTCACATGATGGAGACTGTTAGAAAGCTAAATTAATAGAGTAATCTGAACATCAAATATACGTTAAATAGCCAGAATTACTATATAATTGGAGAAGCATTGATTTATATTTCTAAATAATATGGAGTTAGTGATATGGATGAAAGAATTGGAGGGTGATCAGCCTGCAATCACAAGGCAAGGATTCCTCTCCAAACTTTTCTACCAAAACAAATGCATCTAAGCCCTATGGAGCTGCCTTTTTACTTCAAGATGAAAAACTTTGAAATGTAAGCAAGGATTAAGTCTCATTGACGGTTACTGTTTTGTTTGCTCTCACATGTCCAAAGTCAGTGCTGAGAGCAGGCAAGCAGCCTGATTACTGGCCAAGGCGAGAGTCAGCTCGTGGCCCTGGTAACATGGTCACCCTCTGCATGGCCATTGTCTCATGGGCAAATCTATACAGTGGTACAAGTCTTGGGCATGGTGCTGACATCGCAGACTGCATGCCAGCTTGGCCACCGCTTGTCCTCCCTGCGGACCGTCGGGTGCCAGCCATGAGCTGCTTTGAGCGGCTTCCAGCTCCTTCTGCCTGCTGTGTTTGAGACGAGGTGCTACCATGTCAGCAACAGCATCTTGGCACCATCGGGGCAGCCCTGAACTACCTCATTTGCAGCAGTGGGAGCACAGGTCTCCATTTGCCAAAGCAACAGTGACTCTTTGTAGCTGGGGAGATTCCAGCAGCCGTGGGGAAGGTTCTTCACCCCTTTGATCTCATAGAGAGGATCAGAGTGTTTTTTTCAAGCCCTAGCACAGCGTGCAAAAGACATATCTCTTCTGCTGCCATCCCTCCCCTTGACATACCATGGACAAGCACAGAAACTCTTCGGGTCATTTCATGCTCTCAACTGAGGCCTAAGCTACAGGATGTTGGTCTATTCCTGATTTCAAGTTTGGCTACTAGTAGGAGCTTGCTGATGTGGCTCCTCCTCCACATGTAGCTTGTATGAAGCTTTTACAACCTCAATGACTCTCCTGCACTGTGACTTCTGCCTACCCTCCGCTGTCCTGGCTCGTGAAGGGACACAAGGACTACCTGCCCTCTTAATAGGCATAGGTCAACACCACAGAAAGTAGAAGGCCATCTGACACATTGACATGCAACTACTCTTGCCAGCCCAAGACAGAAAAAGCCAAAGAAAGACTAGCGCTTTGCTGCTCTGGAAAGAAAAAACACCTATTCAGATTACTGAAAAAGATAGTGTAACATCCTCTCCTATGAGGACAGGCTAAGAGAGTTTGAGTTGTTTAGCCTAGACAAGACTCTGGGGAGACCTTATAGCCCCTTCCAATACCTAAAGGGGGCCTGGAGGATGGGGAGGGACTCTTTATCAGGGAGTGTAGTGATAGGATGAGGGGTAGTGGTTTTAGACTGAAAGAGGGTAGATTTAGACTAAATATAAGGAAGAAATTCTTTACTGTGAGGGTGGTGAGACACTGGAAGAGGTTTCCCAGAGAAGCTGTGGTTGCCCCAACCCTGGCGGTGATCAAGGCCACATTGGATGGGGCTTTGAGTAACCTGGTCTAGTGGAAGGTGTCCCTGCCCATGGCAGGGGGGTTAGAACTCAATGACCTTAAGGTCCCTTCCAGCTCTAACCATTCTATGATTCTACGTTGTAGCACTGCGTGGAATGACTTGAGCTGAACTTGCATTGAAAGCAGGGCAAGAACATCCTTGTGCAGTGAATCCAGTGATTACACGGTGAGAACAGAAAGTGGGTCAGAAGGAAAGGCCTGCGCAGAAACTGCAGCAGATGCAGTAAAACTCTGGCATGGGTAAATGTTACTTAATCTGGCATAAGGTCTGCCAACATCAGTTTGGCCAGGAATATTATCTATTTACTTGCTCGTGATTCTGAACTGGTGCAGCGTGGTGTAATCACTGATCTGTGTCACCTTGTTGCTCCTTTTTCAGCAAAGCCCCAAGAGCCCTTTTGCTACTGTCCAGCCTTTGGTTCTTAAGCTACTGCAGAGAACTAGAGGTCTCTACAGCTGCGCCGATCAGTGCCATGATGCTTCATTAACATAATCTGTTCACCAGCAGTTCTGCCTTCTGTATATTTGAAGTCATAAGGAATGCTTTAAAATAATTAATAGTCATTTTGCCCACCAAGAGAGGATCTGAATACCTTATAATACTCGTCATCATATTAAAAATCTACCTGCAGTATTTGTTGTATGGTCTCCTATTCTTCTGCAAGTGAAACTCCATCACAAATAATTAAGAGCTTTCTCTGAAATCTCAAGATTTACTGATTTAGCAGAAAAGATGGGTTGTAACAGACGAACTCCAGCAAATTTTGCTGAGGTGGTTTAGATGTTACTGCTCTCAGTTATTTTTCCCATCCTTCTGCCAAAGTTACTGTCCCTGGACAGAAGGGCAAGCTAAAATGTGGGCCCATCTCTAACACAGCCCCTTCAAACTACTGAGATATCACTCTGCAAAGTGACACCTTGAAGTACAGGTGTCCAGTCTTTTTTTTGTTGACCCTGATACAGCGCATAGTTGAAAGAAATATCTCCATCAAAAGCCTTAAAGACAAAAGATGGGGGGAAAAAAAAAAAAAAAAAAGTATCAGAACTACCTCAGTTTTCTCTCCCACTTGTTCTCCCAATGAATTCAAGTCACAGCCTTGTTTCTCTACAGCTGTCCTGTCTCTGCTAGCTGCTAATTTTAACCAGGATCCTCCATTACAAGGCAAGATGAAAGGGAAGTTATGAAAGGATATGAGCCACAGCTTTCCTAAACCTTCTATATTTTTTAAGTTCCTCGGTTGGCTCCCAAATACCTTTTCTGGTTCTATCACAATTCCAGCACACAGAATGGAAACACAAAGTGCCAAACAGATGCAGCTATTTGTAAGAAAAAGCCAAACCTTCTGTCCTCTCTCAATGATCTCTGACTTTCAGAATCTTGCCTGAACATTCATCAAATATTCTCTTTGTCTGTTGTCATCCCTCTTAAATACATAAAGAACTCATTCATGAATGTATAAACTTTTGTCAGTCTCTAAAGTAAATGGATTTTTCTTTTAAAATGCTTTACATCAAAATCACTCAGTGCATGGTGCTCGGTACTGTTATCCTCCTTTCTTCAGAGAGTGTGTCTGCTTTTGATCCTTTATTCCAGACTTCTCCCCAGCACTGATTTCTCTGTCAATTTGGGAGCTGTGCCCTGTGCTAATGTTTAGATGGCGTATTTTGATGTTTTTCCTGTCTTGCTTTTAAGAAATATCTCTCAAAACTGGTGCTGATAAAGGTTAAAGATGCTCAAGGATAATGTAATTGAGGCTTTTGTTCTTCCTCTCCACCATCCCACTATTATGTGAAGAAATAGTCAAGTAACCTTTGATGGGCCATAAATTCCATTTAATTTGCATCAATCTCTGCACCTGCACAGGTAACAGATTTTGGTCCATCCTATACAGAATAAGGGCCCAAACTCACCAAGGTCTAAAGACTTTAGTATAGGAAAAAGTTCCTCTTCAGGAAGCAGAAATCAGTCTCTCCACTTCCTACGTGGACCCCCCCCCCCATCCCTCATATTGCATGTTGAGGGAATTATGACCTTGCTTTGATAAGCCATTTCTGTCATACTGTGCAAGGAGACCACCACTTAGGATTCAGGAGTTGTGTCAACTCTTCCCAAGCAACATTCAATATTCTTTGGACACCGCTTCATGTAATACAATACTCTAATAGTTAAATTGTCTTTATTCATCTAGTAAGAAGACTGAGTCAACTCTAAGACAAAACTTAGCCAAAAGAGCAAAGAAATCTTTCTCTGCTGTATACATGTGTGTATACACATATATATATTTTTAATAAACTTGTGTTACACTCAGTTTCAGAGATACAGAAGTCTCTGTTAAGAGGCAATGGAGAACTCTGAGATAGAGTAATTGGAAATGTGTCCTTCTGCAGCTCCTACTCACTGCTGGTGTTCAGCAATAAAAAGAGAATTGCAACCATGAATCACAAACACTACTGTGCTGTCTTAATACTGCCTTTCAAGAACTGAAGAGACAAATACCACTTAGTCAAGGAGAAATCCTCATATATCTGATACACCCCCAAATGCTCTGTGATTAATCTTTTTTCTTAAAAACAAACAAAAGAAAACAAACACTGGTTGAACAAAAAAATCCCACATCCGACAATCTAGATTCCTAAAGCTTTGATGGAATGAGGCCATTGGTGAGCAACAGTAGAACTTTACATAGAAAACCCCCCAAACACTTTACTAAAGCTATCAAAAGAGCTATTCTTTTAGGTAGTTTTGGAGTAAATAAAACAACACTTAGTCCTTTAAGTGATTTGTTTGCATTAAATGATTCATTTGCATTTATTTGTCTAATCCCAGAGAGGTTATTGTGCCGCAGCATACTCACACATTCAATCAGGCTATTCTTTAAAGCCAAGTGCTGTGGCTTCTAAAGTGGGAGTGTGGATGCTGGATTTCAGCAGAGTTGGAATCCACTACATAAATTGAAAGAGTTTGCTATTCTGTATTGTCCCTATCACACTTGCTTGTTGAAACAACATCAACCTTTCAGCAGTGGGAAGCGGGTGGCCTGGGGAGCAGGAGGGATTCCTGACATGCCGCGTGGCCCTTTGGGAATCACTGTGAGATGCGTTTGCAAAAGCACTGGTGGCTGCTACTGTTCTCACTGTGAGCACTTTTTGAACAGCTTCCATAAGCCTCTTTGGGATTATGGTCCCATAGCTCTTCACTGGAAGGCAGTCAGAGTTTCAAGTGCAGATTCCTCCCCAAAGTCATACACGCCCTTCGTGGTTCAAGGTGGGACTTGAGTTTTTGGTTAGGCTGGTTTTCACTGCCTAGGTGGTTTTGCTGCTTCTCTTGCCTTGTCACCAGCCCTCATCTGGATCAGGGGGCTGAACTGGTAAAAGACTATAAAAAAAACATGAAGCGAACAGATTTTTTCCCATTTAGCAGCCTAAACTAGTTCACCATGATTGATCACGGGCTTAACGTAAGAAAGAAAATGGAAGCGCATAGCTGGGGTAGGAAAGAAGAAAGTTTTTACAGTTTTTAAATTTTTAACAATATAGATAAACTGAGGGTGTGGTTTAACTATTTATCTACCTATAAATAAATCCTTCCCCACATGCAATGCTTTAGGAGCTGTGGGTGAAAAAGACACTTACGTAAGCGCTGATGCAATCTGAATAAATGGTGGCATTTGGGCAGGGGCAATGGCGGGGGGGGCAGGGGGGTGGGCGGTGAGACAGCCATTACATAATGTAATTGGAGATTTATCCACCAAAGCTTCACATTTTGAGAGGGACAAACTGGATGTCCCAGAAACAAGCAGTTAAACAAACACTGAATTTGTAAACCCATTCAGAATTTGTAAAAAGTATTGTTGTTTTATTACTGTTATTTATCTTGATCGCGTTTGTTCTGCTTAGAAGAAATAAAACACAAGCGCTCTTTGCTTTAATTGCTGGGCCTATTCTTTAGTAAACAATGAAAAGTGATTAGAGATGTTTTTTGGCATGCACAGTCCAAAACCACCTAGTGAGAGTTCAAAGAACAAAGCAAATGCTTATTGGAAGAAATTACTCAGCTAACTAAACTTGTATATCTTTGAGTCAGACATTTTTTCAGCATCTTTACCCCATTTATCAATGCACAATTACTGTCACTATTGTGTTGTGTCATTAGGCGTAAGGTTACAAGTGCCAGCCGGAATAAAAAAATTGCAGTAATGTTGGCATAATTTTTCATTATCATCTTCATTAACCACAGCTAGTGGGAGTAAGAGTTTATCCTTGCTGTTGTCATCGTCATGACAACGCTTCCAAAGCTTGTCTGCCGAGAGTTCACCAGATACAAAAAACTGAATGTCCTCATTATTCCGCTTCTCACACTCTCACCCATGCCAAGGGTGATCCGAGATGCACAGGGCCCTTGATTTATCCCCTGTGATTTCTCTTGACAGCCTGGTATGGTGTCTCAGCTTAAGGCAATCGGTCTGATTTCACAGTTTAATTACTGCTAATCTGAAGGAGCGTGGCCAATGCTAATGAGCCAGCAGCAATCAAAGCAATAATGGCTAAACTCGCCCTGTTTCATTCTTCTCTTTTTATTAAAACACCCCTGCCCTGAAATAAGCAAGTAATTTCTCCTTCTCTGCACAACTGCATGAAAACGAACAGCCAAGCCTCATGTACAATTTAGTGTTATTTCAGAAGCAGACTGTAAGATTCCTTTATATTTTGCACTTAAACCCCTGTTTTATGTTAGTTTCCAAACAGCTTTGATTCAAGAAAAGAATCAATAGTTGGAAAAGACTCGTTAGTGGATCACTAGCTCAACTAGAGAACATCCACAGAGGCACACCGGGGCCAAATTTGGGATGGAGGTCTCCTTGATTTTTGCAGCTGAGCTTCACCGAATTATGCAGTGAATTAAAATATCTGTGAAGGCACTGCAAAAGAGAACCTAGAATATTCAGAAAGGACTTTATTGTAACAGAAATTAATTATGAATCTGGATAACAATCTACCCTGCAAGATGACCGGTGCCCTCAAGTTAACACCACCCAATGGCAACGATTTGCACGTTCTCCCTTTTCTTGAGCTTTTCTCCTATTGTTGAAAGAAATGAAGAAAATCATAGGGAGAAAAAAATAAAAATCTTCCAGACTGATTCGTCTCAATCATACTAGCCCAAACATCAGGAGTAACTCCAGGAAAATAAAAATAATCAGGCCCCCTATCTGTCTTTCAATACATGCATTGACTGTGTTACAAGTTCCTTTAGATAAATTTTTCTTTGGCCTTTTTCTTCCTCAGAGCAAAACTGCTACCTAAAATATTCACCAAACTTTACTGTGATGATTTGATTAATGTACAAAACCTTTTACATTTTAATGTTTCTCCAAACAAAAAGTAACATAGTAGAAGCAAAGGCCCCAATATCAGTATAAATCCTAGCTATTTCAGCAATGTTATACAGTTATTTCATGCTCAGTCTGGTGAGACATAAGCAGACTCTGGCCCACTTTGAATTAAGCAGCATAACTGTGTTTCAGTGCTACTGTGTGTGATTTATGAGATATAAATAGAAGGTTAGGCAATATTTTGCTTGTTAAATGACATGGGAGGAAGAATGATAGAGAAATCAGCCATAAATAAGGTTTTAGAGCAAATTTTGAAGCATGTGAACTGCTTGTCTTGTGCTTGTCTCAAGTTTATCTGTCATTACTTCAAATTTGGTGTTGCTCAGTTAACCTGAAGGAAAATAGCTTTTTAAGAATTTTGTGGGCACCTAGGAATATCTGACTGGAGTGGAAAATCACAACTTCTTCGCATGTAAAGGTATTAATAAAACACTAAGTATTTAGTATGTACCATTTGCTTTTTACATCAGCGTCATTTAAACGTGCAGTATAGCAAGACAGTGACACTTTATAGGATTAAGTCTATTATACATAATTTTATCTAATCTATTCATTAAAGAGCCATTCTATCAATGATCGTTTCACATTCATAATGCATATTTAAAAACAGAAAAGTCCCGACTGTGATGCTACAGCAATTTGTTATTTTGCAGTGTTTTTAAACCTATTTTACCCTTTTTTTTTTTTTTTGGTTGTTGTGTTTCTTTTTTTTTTCCACTCTGTCTCAGTACAAGAAAAATAATGCTATGGGTACTCACAAAATATGGCTATTTCCATAGGATACATGAGAGAGAGTGTCACAAGAGGGGAATGTCATTCTCATAATATTTTGTACTTCATCATAGCACTGTCAGAAGATGCCAATGGAGACTCCAAGTCATTTTAAAGAACCACTTCATTTACAGGGAAGGAGTTCACTCCTAATTAAGTTGGAAAGCCTCTGGGGCTTTCTCCAGCCTTTGCAATTCTGATTTCCTTGGAGAACTGGTAAATCTAAGAGATCTGGAGATTTCAGCGTGATTAAGGCCCTGTTGACACAGACGTTAAAACAGCGCTAGTCAAACTATGCCATAAACCTTCCAAAAAAAAAAAAATCCCTGTCCACAACAGCTCAGGTAAACTGAACTAGAAGTCTACTGGTAACGACAGTAATATGGCATACCTATGAGGCACAAGTGATAACACAGAAAAGAAGAAAAATCTACGTTTAAGATCTTGCTTGTCTCCATCAGTACACCTCCTCTATATTCATCTGATTTAGTTGGCTGAGGAACTGGGAATCCTTGGTGTAAAGTGGAAAAAAAAAAAAATGTGTAGACCAGGGAACTGCAAAATTCAAACTGCATATGAAAGAGTTATAATCCCCTTGTCTTCGAATTTAGAATGTATCTATATCGCAAGAATGTGATCTGGTGCCACCATACTGATGTGGTATAGCTACATGGAGGATCTCAAGCCCTGTAAATAAAACTGACATTTGCACATAAAGCTAAATTCTCTGATTAGGTTCACTGGAAAACTCCACAAACTGTATCAGTACAGCAGGCAGAAGACAACAAAGGAAGATGGCACAGTACTTATTTACACTGTTATAATAATAATAAAGAAAGAACATACATACAACTAGAAGATGAGAATCAAATGACCTGAATTCCACTTAACCCCCTATATTAGCTCATTCCGAGCTAATCTAATTATTACTACATAATAACATAGCAGTGGGTTGTCCATACAGATGCACTGCAACATAGAAGACAAGGAAATATCCACTCTCGGTTGTTGTTCTGACTTGATTCTCCCCTTTTATTGAATACCCATCAGAAGGTCTAGGTTGATAAGAAGTTGTCAGTCAAGACAAAGTAGCAGACACAGGGACTCTGGCAAAATTGAGGCACTGTAAATTTGGGTCAAAGAGAGCAAGTTGCACTGAAAAGCTGCAATAGAGCAGAGAACTAATTTTATGTCATTCTGAATAATGGAAAGTATCACAGCCATTGAATTATCCTTCTCTTCCCATAAATGGGAATTACTAGTACAAGTGTAAAGCCTTTTTGGCACTAAAGTGGTCCAGCCATCAAATAAGGGATGTCATTAACAAATGTAAGGTATTTTAGTGAAGTGTGGTGTGATGGACCCTGTGACAAAAGATGAGCAAAGTCTTCTGAAATATAATGCAGGGGCACATTAGTCCCATGGAGGCAATGCAAACCAGAGAACAGACTGTCAAGAAATCAGAGTTGATTTCCTTCTGGATGTTGTGAATTTGGACGTCATCAGTTTTGGCTAGCTGTGGATCTGGCATCCTGGTGCTCTCCCCCAAAAAAGAATTTCTCAGGTAATAATCTACCAAGTGGACAGAGCCAGTGCTGCTGAGACTGCACTTCTTGCACAGTTTGAACTGGCTCAATTTTTATGTTATAATAAAGCAACTGCCTTCTATCATTCTAAAATAATGTTGCTGCTGAGGTTTTTTTGCAAGGCAGGACTGAGACAGCAGTAGCAGGTCACTGCCATGGAAAGAAGGGATCTGAGGATTCACAGAAGAATGGGAAGAGAGGGCATTTGAAGTGAACACAAAGAGAGAAACCCAAAATGAATAAAATTGGAGAGGCTTTCAAACAGAAACAAACGTCAGAGGCAAAGGAAAATAAAAGAAAGCAAACTTGGTTTGTTTAGCAACCAAGACTAATTCCCCTTCCTGTTAGAAAAGACCTTCATAGATCAAAGTATTAGTGCGCTCTGAATTCCACTTGGGCAACCAGCGATATCCTGATTAGATTTGTATTTAAACAGAATTCTCATACATTTCAATTATCAGAATCATTGGAGCCAAGTGCTCTTTCAAGTTAGACCTAAATTATCCATTCTCTAACAGAAAGTGAAAGGGCATACAATATTGATACCAAACATTGTTCTGTGGAGCCATATATACTTTTAGGAGTCATGAGCATAAATAGAAACATTCTGTATTCATACAGTTCCACTGGTAAGCTGAAAATTTACTACAGAAAACAAAAGCAAGCACAGTCTTGGGTTTTAATTGCTTTAATGTTCAAAGGATAATCTTTCAGCCTAGTCTTCAAACTTGTTCTTTAGAATAATTACTTCTGTGTACTCAAAAAAGAAAAGATACTACAAAATGTGCTGATTTTCATAGGTTGGGCTAAGCACCTTCTAAAAACAAGTGTCCTTGATAGCATGCCATTTGAGGGTGCAAAGCCAGATGTACTCCAAATCAGGAGTCCCCTTCTATAATTATGTGTGATAGACTGGTTTGCATATCTGAATATCCCTAGTAGTGAACAGGAATCTAAATACCTATTGAAACAGCCCTGGAAGATAAGCATATTCACTGCTACTGAAAAACAGCTTAACGTGTAATACCACCCAAACACAACAGAGAGGCCTGAAAACTATCTCTATAAGAGGTCTCGGCATCAGAGGGAATTTTAGCTGTTACTTAAATGCACAGGAACATATATATAGGAACAAAACATTCATTGTTCACTTAAAACTCATCAAAACATGAATTCTGTAAATAACTGCTTCTTAACCTTAACACCTACATTTTCAATCTAGGATTAAAAAGTGACAAAGACCTTTATATATTTTTTATAACATGGTTCCATTTTCAGGATAATATCACCACTACTTAAAAATGATGATTTTCTAATCTCCTGCTTTGGTTTTCTTACAGTACCATATGAGGTTTAATGTCTCAGCTTTTATTTGTTGCTATTCACTAGACCCTGGGGGTCATGCTCTCTGTAAAATTATGAAGTGCATGCAGGATAATGGAGAGAATTCATCAACACAGGAGATTTTTCAGTGAATAATCTTCCAGATTCAGAGAACCACCTCCTTCCTCCTACCTCCCAGAATTTTACTGCTGAAAGAGAGGACTCTGAATCACAATACAGCAAAACAAATTTCCTTGGTACTTGTTCATATTGTGGACCTTTGACCGCTTTGTGACTGCTCCCATCTTCCCTACTCTGCCGCTGAAAGCAGCCTCTTTGCCCTCCCTGTGTTTTCTCACCGGTTCCTTCCATGGTATCTGCGCAACATCTTACTTCTACTTCTAGATATTTTCCTTATTATAGCAATTTTCTCCAAAGGATGACACTGTCTATCTCATCTGCAAGAAACAACAGAAAGCAAAAATGCTTAATTATGTTATGGTCATCTAGATATAGCCTTCTCATGTATTTCCCACTCAATGTCCTCTATGAGTCCCAGTATCTGTGTTGTACTAAATGCAGTTACCTGGGCAAGAGATCAGCTTTTTCCTTGTCTTACAAGAGACCCTAAAAATAATAATAAAGTATAATAATAATTACAGAACAAAGACTGCTTGTAACTTTTCCCTTATCCCAATGAAATTACAAGTGAAACAAATTTATTTCTCTCTAACACAACACCAACAACATATCTGAATTATAGTTTTCTCTGGTTTGATAGTTTAAATAATTTTAGAAAAACACACACCTGCTGTTTCCACTGAATAATTTATCCAGAAGGTAGGATGACCCCACTCACATTTGTACTTCTCTTTGACAGAAAAATAAACAAAAATTGCAGTATGAATTTACCAGTGAGGTTCAGGTCTCGTTTTAAGTAAGTAAAATATCTGGGCTGGAAAATTCAGATGTAATTCACCTGTACAGTGGACAAAAAAAGTATTGGTCTGAAAAGTATATAAAAATTTAAAAGTGGCATAAAAATGCCAGATCTTGCTATCTGTCCAATTTTCTATCTTTAGAAATTATAGTTTTACTTTTTCAAGGGCTAGCACATTTTACTAGCCCATATGCCTAAGTGACACTAGTTTTAGCTTTCAGTTTAGCTATTTATACCACACTGGACCATGTGCCCTCTTGGGATCCTGTCAAATCTGGCATAAGTGTCCACAGTCAGGACCTCACTTTGCTTTTTGTCAATGAGAAAGAGAAACATCAAAGAACCTCTCCAGCAACAGAAGAAAGAAGGTCATCTTCATCATTAGCAGCCATAACAGCTCAAGATGGATGTACAGAAACTCTGCAGAGTTGGAAGTGCAGCCCTTACAAGTCCAGATGAAAATTGTTTTGTATTATCCAAAGCCCTTGAGCGTAGTCCTTCTCCCTTCTACCCCTTCCGTATCAAACGGCAACTCTTTAAAAGGATGCCAGCAGTCTGCCTCCCATCCTCACAGCAATACTCAGCATTCACACTGAGGCACTTTCTGGGGTGTCAATAGGTGCAGCTGTCCCTATTTGTGTGGTCCCAGTACTGAGGTCTGCCTAAGACTTCTACTTCCCATAAGCACTGGTCTGGCAGCCTGTGGCCCCTGAATTCAGCAGATGGCCATGTTTAGCCAGTGAGCTATGGAAATGATAAAGAGCAGGAACCCTCTTTCCTGAAACCATTAAGAAAGCACTGAGATACTGTTCTAAGTAGGGGCTCTAGGATATTTAATATATATATAAAAATATATATAGAATGGAAAAGTGAAAAAAAAAATAATTCCCTAAACATTTTAATCACTTCAGTAGAAATGGTCTAAGTCAAACCATTTTACCTGCCCCTAGTATTTAGTTCTCTCACATGACAGCTACTGTGCCATCCTATATGGTATTCTCTGTAGGACAGGAAGAAAAACAAACACACACCCTCCATTTCAAATTATTTTTGGTAGGGTATATGAATCATCTTTGTCAACATAACCCAGAGGATATTGAAAGTCTTTAGAAAAACTAACTCAGGTTACTCTTTCCATCACATCATTAAGCACATCTAGAATTCTTTAAATCATGCCCTGACAAATGTGGATTTTTGGGGGGAAAATGTTCTTCAGATTCTTAACCAAGTTCCTCAAATAAGAAGAGATCTGGTTTTCCTTATATATGTTATTTACAGACAAGAAAAAGAAGAAATGTGCAAGCAATTTTTAGGCTCACTGTTTGGTATCTTCCTACAATTCGGTAAATAACAACAGATGCAATACATATATTTAAAATAGTTTTAGTGATGCCAGAGAATGATTTTTGTATGGATCTGTGCTTTGCTTTTCCCAGCTATGTTGAAGCAGCAGCAGTGGATGGTAGCAGGCAGTTGTGTTATATATGTTATACTATATATATAAAATATTATATATTATTATTATCTACCTCTCTCCTTTGAAGTCTTCCTTAGCAGTAAAAAGAGGCAATATCATCCTAACTGAACATCAAGTAACTCATCACTATGATGAAGGCAGCCTGCTTCTCTCTTGCTTTAGACCATCTTCTGACTCAGCCAGTCTCATCTTGTCGGTTTACACTTAATTTGCCTCCTCATTATCTTTTCAACCATAAAAGATGATAACTTCTTTGTTACTTAATTTAAAACTCAGGACATAGCCAGACGCTCCCTGCAGACAAAAAATTCTATAGGTTAAGATATTTTTATTCTGTCTTTGCCTAGGAAAAAAAATAGAAAAAAGAAAAAGCCAAACCACACTGTACAGACATTTCTCCTTTGCCCTAGGGCAAAGGCACCTGGGCTAGTGAACAAGTAAATCTACCCTCACAGATGACCAACTCTAGAGTTGTCCCCCTTGTGTTTGCTACTTGAGCTAGTTTAACTGCTTTTTAGCTTTTGCCTGGGGGTATGCCTATTCCTGCCTCAAGTCATCTTCCAAGAAGCCTCAGCCTAACAGAAATAGTCCAAGGGAGCAGGATAGAAAGAAAACCTAAACCAGCTGTCTGGGAAGCTGGAAAGATGGGGAGAGGGAAAACAAGACTGTGTTTCTTGAGGTTTACCAGCAGAGCACACATTGAAGCAGGGTGTAGATGGAGGGAAGGGTTCAAGAACGGAACCTTTTCCCTTCAGAAAGCTGGGAAAGGTATTAAAATAACAATAACACAGTTTTCCAAGCTTGAGCCCCAGTGGTTCATTCTCAGGAAAGAATGCATGTAAAATATTGAGAATACTGAAGAAAGCTGAAAGTGGTCCTTTTACTAATCCATCTCCATTTAGCCCAAAGCTGTAAGATGATATTTCCTTAACATAATCTTCTAGTTTCTGTCGGTTGAAGATTTTGTGTTTTCCTGAACTGGAAGTTGTATCCAGACCATTGCATTTAATAACTTTTGATGCATCTTTTTGTCTAGAATTTGTCTAATTATTTCTTAAACCTGCTTAAATGTGGTATCCTTGTAGCAATGAAATCCTCAATTTATTTTGCATTAGGAAGGAAAAGAGTTTTTCTGCACCCTGGCAATTTCAGGATGCCCCTACTTCTTGTTCTGTGGTAGCAGGGGATGATCATCTCCTCTCTGCATCTTCTGGATCATTCATAATTTTGTACAACTTTTTACATCTTTGTTGTTCATGAGTATTACACACACCATGAGACTGCTTTTTCCCCAGGGTGAAGAGATTTGGTGCATTCAGTCTCTGCTTGCAGAGAAACTGTTCGATTCCTCCACTCAGGCCGTCACCTTTTCTGCAGCTCTTCCAGCTCCATCATATTGCACTGGAGACGGGGTAACAAGAGCTGCACATTGCATACAAAACACAGAAACATCACAAGTTAGAGCCAGGAAGGTATTTTCTTTTCTGTTCCATTCCTTTTCTGGTAACTCCTTTTTGTTTGATGAAGCTGCATTTTTACAAGCTTCTGGGCTGTGTGCCAGCGTGATGCAAGATGACTTGACGCTTTCACTGTTATTTTTCTAAACCCCAACTTCTCCGCAGTCAGCTGTCCTGGGGGATGGCTTCCCAGGAAAGAAACGAATTGGCCATGACTGAAGAGTCACCACTACCTGTGTACAACCCATCCCACTATAGATTTCATCTCAAACCAAGTGTTGCTGTTCTGAAAAGGTCCCTCTGGGAGAAGGCAGGTCCGCACCATGGCTGAGCGGCTGCTTTAGATGCCGCAATATTCTAATGTAATTAGAAAACAGCTGTGAAGGAACAGTCAATTGTTTTTTGGCAGTCACGGCCAATTTTGCACCAATACAAATGATGAATCAAATCCTGCAAGTTTACAATATCTGCTGCGAGTGTAATGGCAGAAGCCATGCTAATGATTTTAAATCTTGTTTATACCATTTCTGGCTGATGAAGTAGTCCGTCATCCCCCAGAAGCCTCCAGTGTGACGGAATTCCCACACATTGCACCGTAACACCTACTGGGAAGGGGATAAGAGAGCCAATGGGTTGGGAATGAAAATCAAGCAGCTATCTTTCAGCCACAGACTAAATACAGTACATTCTTCTTCCTTTCCAAAGCAGAAACCATGCCATTGAGCCATGCATTACTCAGCCTCACCAAACAAACATAAAACTGGCAAGAGAGAATAACACAAAGTACCCAGTTACTACCAGGCTGCTCCTCCCTGACTATCAAAACCAGCCACCCACTATGTAGTAGCGCATCAGAAATATTCATCCAGGAGAACAGTGTTATTCCTTTAAACATGTTCTCATACCAGTTCTTTTAACAAACATCTAGCTCTGTTAAGGCTATCAAATATCAGCCTGTGAACTATCATCTGCTCCTAAAACATGTGCATGATGATAATAATCTCTAGGGCCACATTCTCTTGCTGAGGCCCCCCCACAAGATCCTTCAAAATTATTGCATGTGTCAGCCAGGATTGGAACTGCTTCTTAGGAGGATAACTGTTAAAAACATTTTTGCATTTGTAGCAGTGCCTGTTAACATAAAAAATTGCAATCCAGTTGGCAACATGCTTGCATAAGTGAAAACTTTGCAATAAAGATGTTAGAAACAACATTTGAAAGTGGCCCTTTGCCCTTCTTGTTGTGGCCTGAAAATAGCTGCATGTCAGTCTGTAGAGGCAGTATTTTCGGCCAGATAGTCAATAATTTTAATAGAATTACCATGGGACAGAAATGTCATCCAAAAATGGATTCATGTTTAATCTGGTAATCTGATCCCATATGGCACTTTAAAGAGTGGGAGGAATTAGTGTTTGCTGCTTAAAGAAATTACCCAGAAAATGACTGCTGAAGACAGACCAAATAGTACCTCATCAGCATTCACTGTGAAAAAGACAAACAGCACAGGAACAAGAGAAGTTAAAAGGTGAGCCAGCAAAGAAAGCCAAAATTCGTTCCTGCATGGCTAGGAAAGGGATAACAATCAGATGATAAAGGCAACCTCACAAAGTACCAGGTATAAATAAAGAGGAATTAGAATATATTGCACAGAGGGGCAGAAGGCAGTTTAAAAGCTGAACTTAACAATAAGCCAAGCTCTATCCTTAAATACCCATTCACTTTCTCTGCAGTTCTGAGGTGTTAAGAATGTATTGGAAAGCACAGTTTGGTCCCTTATTTATCTCTAATCATTCTGATAAGTGAAGCAAAGGTCTCAGGCACAAGGCTCGTAATGACTGTCTTGGTCCTGACACTTGACTGTGCTTCAGGCCACAGTTTCAGGGGGACATTTCTGGGAGGCAAAACAAGCCAGTGTGGTTCTTTCTTCTTGCCCTCATCCCTCAGTCCTGTTTATCCATTTGTCTGTGCAGCCTTGTGGTGAACTGGATTCAGAAACTCAACTCACAACTAACCCTGTTAAAGAATTAAAAGAAAGGACTGAGCATATTTTTAATTCAGCTGAGGTCACCCAGTTCATCTGTAGCTTTGCAAAAAGTGGCAATGGCACAACTGAGGGGCCACCCCTGGAGTGAACAGTTGGAGATAAATGGAATAAACAGATGGAGTTGAAGAGAAGAGCGGGAACAGCTCATGCTGCCTTTGATGCCAAAAGCGATGTCCACAGAAACACAGCCTCAGAGCTCCCAGTTTGTGCTGTCTCTGGAAGTGTGTTAATATCTGCACAAACACAGTAAATATGGCCTTTGTGCTAAAAAAAAAAAAAAAATAACGACCGGAGAATAAAAATAGCGGAGGGATGAGATGTGACAAACATCCAAAACACTTCAGATTCTGGGCAGGCAGCTCAATAATTTCATGATGCCTTTTCTATGTTCTTCTATCAGGATGTTCAGCTTCCCTGACCTGCCCCATGCTGGAAAACTGCCTTTTGTGACATCAACCTTTCACTTGGCCCATCCCCAAAAATCCTACAAGGTATGAGGAGCCCTTCTCTTTCACTGAAATTATGGAAGCTGAAGGGCATCAAAACAACAGCCAGTGAAGTTTCAGCTAAACCAAAGCAGGGTTTGTGGGTTGCAAATCTATTTAGTGAACCTGTAACTTGACATAGACATGTAGCAGAGGTTAAAAAACAAAGAAAAGCTATTTTCCCCCTTTCTACCTCCCCAGAAAGGAAAGCACTTAGCAGAACAAAGCGCTTGTTTTAAAATGAAGTAAGATGTGACTGTTCCCATATGGAGATTATACAAAATACACCCCTAAAGAATTATTCTGTTGCTTACTTCTGGGGTAAGAATACAGGATTTATCTGTAAAAGCAGCTCAGACCAGGGCAGTGCAGTGGCTAATGAAACCCATGCCAATATGTGTCCAAATCCTTTCCTTTGTGTGACCAGTTCAAGCACACCAATTTGTGACAGAGCTACGAAATGAAAAATCACAGCCCAGTGCACAGAGATAATATAGACAATAACTAAGCTTTTTTTGCTGCGTGCTTATGCACACATGCAACACCCAGCATTCAGCTCAGGCAGAGCTTGGCTGGCTCACCAAAGCCAACAGCCCCAAGATAAAAAGTCCAAATTAGGGGGAGAAAAAAAAAAAAAACTAATAAATCTCTCAGGTGCAATTTACAAACACAACAAAACACAATACTTTTTTCTTTTTTTTTTTTTTTGACTGTGGTTCTGAACAGGTAGAAACGCTGAGTCCTGCACAAATGTCCAATGGCAGAATTAGTGCTATGGTATTATGTCCTTAATGGATACACATTTTCCTCTTAATGCTCCCTTTATTACCACCCACCTGCTTTCCTTCCTTTTAAACTATATAAGGATGTCCAAAACCTCTGGAAAATGTACTTTAAGAAATAAAATTAGAGTAAGTCATTTGCTAGGTGAAACATCTTTTGTTTTGTTTAGGTGGCAACTAGGGCAGAGGGAGGACAATATCCATTTTTCCGCTAAAAAAAGTTAAAAATTCTTGTGAGAATCCCTACAATTAGAAGAGTCCATAGGAAATCGCCTAAGAAAAAAACCCCACACCTAAACTGTCCTAATATCATACTTAGCTGTTCTTGTGCTTGTCCTCATTTAGAGCCTGGTTTCCACAGCCAGTGGCTACTCTGGTTGTCAGAGCAGCAGTTACCAGCTCTCCACGTTATGTTAGTATGGATTACCACTCTATCTAGCATTTTTAAAACCTCTTTGATGATTAAAACCAAAACCCAACAAACCCCCCAAAATTTATGAGAACAGAGCAGTATTTACTCACCAATTGCCTACAGCACATCAAGGGGATAAATACAATAAAGGTGTATATGCATGTTTCTCCTTATCTGCCCCTCCATACAGTTTTCTATCTGCAAGATGCAAAACAGCAGCACGCTCTCAGGGTCTCTTTCGCTAAGGACTGGCCACTTCTGGCAGCTCTTTAAGCTCCCAGCCTCATGCCATTACCCAGAAATTTGTGCGGTTTAGTGTTTATGTGATTATAGATTCAGACTGGAAAGACTACAATTTGCCAGGCTAGATAGAGCCAGGCTAGAGGGCTTCCCCAATTAATAGCAACCCTGTTGTTATCACCAGTGATCCCTTCCAGGCTGTGCTTGGTTTCCCTTGTTCCATTTTCCCTTTCCCTCCTCTAAAGGCTTTGTTTAACTCTTTGCTCTTTGAAAAATATCAAATAGGTGAACTGAGGAGACATAAAAGCAATTTCCCTACATTCAGCTTCTTTTTGCTCTAGGCAGCCAGGATTTCCTTATTTCACCTAAGAGAAAGGTGAAGAACATGTTCCTAAAACCAGCATCTTATTTGTCCAGCATCCTAGCAGGTTGTGCCACTATTAGCATGTCTAGCTCACTAACAGCACAGTGGTTGCTTTCCATCAGCTTTTACAAAAACTATTTATTGACAGGTCAGAAAGCAAAAATGGCAGATTCACTGTACAAGAGGAACTTTACCCTTAATCCTTTACTAAACCTACCCCAGAAGCATCCTTCAGACTCTGCAGTGCGATTAAGATGAGGGTGTCAGAAAATGATGATTTTTGTTTCAGGATTTGGCTAAAATAAAGAAGATTCCTTGCCTTTTTGACTGCTATATTATTTTCTTTATGGTCTTTGCATTGTACCCCTTGTTTGTGTTGTTTCTATGTTTAGGAGTAACCAGATTTTCCTTATGGGCACGCACTACAGTGCATCCTGCAGCAGGTACAACAAAAGAAGGGCTCTTGTTTCAGCTCAGTTATCTAATTACTGAGACTTCAGGACAGATCCTCGAGGAATCTTAGAAGAGGAATAACAATGCTGAATTCTATACTATTATTTAGGTGTGAAACAGGATGGGAATCGAGTCACAGATTACTGGAGACTTAATTTGGCGTGGCAATGAGGACTCTGAGCCCAGCCCTTCAAAGGGGTTAGGTACTGCCTAAAATTTAACACAAGTTCCAATGACTTTGAGCAAATGAATAGAAATATCACCACTTTGCATCCCTGAAAGGAATCACATTTAAAAATCCAGACGTTAAACTAAATTATCTAGAAAGACCACGTTCCCCTTTTATCTCTGCAAGTCAAGTGATTTTATGCAAGTTCAGACTATTACTTAATATGAAAAGCACAGGCTGGAGATGGGACAGGAGATGCGTAAGACATGTCATGAAAAAAAGCTGGAATTAATGGATGGGTCTCATCAATCTCAGCTTGTATTTGTGATGAAGACAGTGCAAAGTGAATATACACCTTAAATAAGAAAGAGAATGTCAAAAACATGACAGTTATAAATCCAAGGTCAACAGTAGCTTTCAAAGAGTTTTCTTAAGCAGTTGTGATGGATTCCCAATTTGCTGAAAGTTTTACGTAAGACAGCTTGACACTTCATTGCCACAAGTTTCACAGTATAAAAATTTCAAGGCTTTCAGCTAACATCAGATACATCTGAAGGAGATTATAGAACATTGACCTTATTTTTGGTACCTATGTTAGCTAGGCCACGAAGGGGTTCCCAAGACACACAGGAGTGCTACATTTTGCCAAGCAGTGGCACTTATTTCCTTATTTTGACTACTTATAAGCAACAGATTAGTCTAAGCCAAAGCCCACAGAAGTCTTGACAAATATTACCCCGACTTTCAGATAAAACCCGTAATATCCTTTTTGTCTTGCTGGCTACATCAGCATTCCACACATTCAACATGCTGTTGAAGTTCAGCAGCTTTCAAATTGATATAGAGCAACTATTTTATTATTTAGAGAAAAACTACACAATTCTTTGGAAGAAAATGTGCAGTTGACTTTAAAAGAACATTTCTAGGTAGGTACAATGTAACCACTCTCACCATTTAACAGTTTACGTTTTGCCTTGAATCTCTATGTAGTCACTCTGAGAACATAACTTTACGTGACCTATTATTTTAAAGCTGATCCCTGAAGAAGTTTTACCTTGTTCTCCCACAGCTCTCTCAGTCAATCCCAAAGTCTCTAAACTGCCGGTAAGATCTCTAGCCTTCAGGGAATGCCACAGCGGGTCAGGACAGGCTTCCCAGGAAAGGCAGCACTTTCAGCCTACTGGCACGCAGCAGTGGCAGTGTTGTTTACTTCAATTCCTATGGTCTTCCCAATTTCATCTTCCTACCCCAAATCTGTCATCACTATCCCTACATTACTAACAGTGCAGCTCTTTAGTTGCAGTAGTGGGCAACCTCGGTATTTTCCTCCTTTCATTGGCTTTCCATTTCTCAAACAAAAGTAAGTGGTTTATCTTTCCTTTGCCCATATAACTGTATCTTTTCATTTGTAGTTCTTTTACAGTAGTTCATTGATACCAAAATCAGCGGACAGATGTTAGATACCAGAGCAGATAGACAGACACTGATGTACTTATATATGGGATTCCTTCCAAGCTCCTTCATGTCTTGATCAAAATGAGAAATTATTTTTTTCTTCAGCATATATTAGGAACTAAAGCAAAAATACAAACAAATAGTAATTCTGCAGAATTACCAAACCAGAGAGTTTACACTCATACCGTGGCTCATATTAGCACCAGTTATAAAATAGGACGTCCAAGAACTGCAAAATATGTCATGGTCTCATTTCTAGCCAGAGATGCTAAATTTTATATATAGCCTGAATGATAATTTTCATGAGCAACCCACCTCCCACTTCAACTGAAGGGAGCACAACTTTTGGTGTATGTCTGTTTTCCTGGATACCTCCCAGGGGACTTGATCCTTCACCACCTTGCCTGGATATCGATACTTTTGTGTAAAATGTATGATGTGCTATAGTTCTTGTTGTAGCACTCACTCCCACTCTCCTCTCCAGCTGAGCAGGTGAAAATGAGCAAAGAAGCTGCAAGGCTGCAGAGTATCAATCCTTACACCTGCACTTTTATTACAAAATCTCTGCTACCGGAAACGTAGCATTTAAAATCTTAACAGAAAAGAGATTATTTTTAAAGACAAATTAGATTTTTCTGTTAAAGTTGCATGAATGTAAAGGTCCCTATATATTTTGAATATTATTTTTCATTTGATGAAATTCTGAAAATAATAGTTGCACCTTTGAAAGCAAACAATATTATTAGCGCTAATAAAAGTTTGTTGAATGTTTCCTTTCTTGGAAACATAATTTAGAGTTTTGGGCAAAAATAATAAAAAAAAGTATTCCTTCCCAGTTTGACATCTCTCTTGAACAAATTTAATCCTCATCCCAAACACTCTCTCTTCCACAACTTCTTTGCTTCTCCTGGAACCTCATAAATAAGCGGTAGTGATCTTGGGAACAGGCTTGCTAGGTAATGGCAGTCACAGGCAGCAGGGGGGGCTCACACACAGGGTTACTTTGTTGGCCCTGCATATTTTCATGTTCATTTTCACTCTTTACTGATGGTAATGGCAGAACAGAGAATTTCCATAGCAGTATTAAACTTTGGGACCTAAATTTTCTGATAATTTTCTTTGGAATTTCTGTGCATGAATGCTTTTGATGATAATTTATATCTATTTCTTGCATTGAGACATTCATCAGTAAATCTCAAAGCACTTTAGAAAGGAGATCAATGTCATTATCATCATTTTGAAATTAGCTTACCAAGAGATTATTATTTCTGGTACAACGTGATTGCTCTATAAAAGCAATATGAGTGCAATGGCATTTGCCTTTGTGCCATAAGCTTAACATCGCTATCAAAAGATTTCTTTAACCAAATCAGAATAAGACAGCCTCAGTCTTTTCTGCTATCTTGGAAAAAAAAAAACCACAAAACAAAAAACAACCAACCCAAAACAACAAAGGGTGGATTAAAGGAAATATGAGTCCTTTTGACCAAATTAAGAAATCCAAGTTAGTATTACCTTACTTTTTACTTAATTCCAAACATATAATTCAGAAAGACTGACACACAGTAAAAAAGCCACACACCAGAGGAAAGCTTTCCTGCTTGCAGGTTTGCCGAGTTACGTGCCCTCTCCTCCACAGAAAGGGCTTCGCTGATATCTTGTGGAAACACTGGCCCGATCTTGAATAACTCTGCGCTCGCTCTCTCTTAACAGAGAAATAACAGAGGCCTTCAGAGAATTTAATGCTAAAATACCATATTGAAAATTGTTTACTGTTAGCCATTTTGCTGCAATGAACCCTTGACAGGGCTTAGATGCTGCCCTTACAATGCAATGCAGAACTCAGGCAAGCCACGATAACTCCTTGCAAGGGAGGGAAGATGAAGGAAATCATTTATGAATACATAACAGCAGCCAAAGCATTTCTGAGGAGTACATTCTTTCATGAACGCCTTTAGTACAGTGCAGGTCTAAATTGGATTTTTGCATATTTTTGCAGTAAGTGCATGAGAAAAAACATTAGTTAGTCTAAGAAAGAGAAACCGGTAAAGGTTAGCCAGAAATAATAATTTTTGCACTGCCAAGAGAAAAAACAAATGTGTATTTTGAAACAAAATTGAAGAGATTTGTATTTTAAATAGAACTGAAAGATGTGGGTTTTAATAACTTGTCTGTTTCTACCAGTCAGGCATCAGCCTCAAGACAAAAAGCACATAAAGCAAGAGAAAGTTCTGTAACCTTTTCAATATTCTTCATTAGACTCCACCATCCACAGCCCCTAGAGTGAACTGCATCATCAAATCAATTGCACCAAAGCCTCCTCTGATTTATGAAAGGCCTCACCATGGAGTTTTCATATACTAGTTATTTAAGTACTGAAAAGACTTACCTATAGATCCTCAAGTAATTACACACTGAGAAAGCTCACGCAGAGCAGATTTTCAGCAAAGGGAGGCCACTGTAGGAATAAAAGCCTTTTACAGCTGAAATCAGGCATGTATTACAGGTTTGTGTTTTTATAGGGCTGCATTAAGAACTGAGCCCTGAGACTAGCACAAAATGAGAGCAAGGGGACTTTCCCAGCGATAAATCTGAGGAGGTATAAAGGCATTTCCAGGACCATCACTATGATGAAAGCCAGGAACAGGTTTTCCCTTTTCAACTGTCTGACTAAGTAATCTTTTTTGTGACCTGTGATGGCACACATACACACACATGCATACGGTAGGTGCTACAAATAATATCACCTTTCTACATTTGTTCAGTCTGGAATTTTTTTTTTTTTAATGATCTCCTCACCTTTATTTTCTTATCCCCCACCAGCACAGGAAAAAAAAAAAAAAAGAGAACAACCAAATTGCTGCTGGCAGGAGTAGCATCTGCTGCACTCCTGCTTTTGGGATTTGAGCAGTGGACTTTCATGGAAGGCTCCCAGTCTCCACAGTGGTGGACCGCCGTGTCATGAAAGTCTGGGTAAAAAGAATGCTAAGACCTTTTCTCTGAAACATGTCCTTCGAACACAGCAGAAATGGGGCTTCTTAATGCATTTTGCGGGAGGAACGTTATCTTGGTTTCTTGATTATTTCCAGCTACATAAGTAATTCCCACTCTGCAATATCGTACAAACAGCAAAAGCAGCATCAACATCCTCCCCTTCACCGGCAGAAAAATTCCTCCTTCCCTTCCCCTGTCCAAAGGCTCTCTAAAAAATGAACTGGAGAAGTGAATCAGCCCTCGCTCCTTCACAAAATGGAAAAAGACCACATTTATATGCTTCATCCTCTTTTAAGAAGATTTATATATACTTTATAAACATTTTTTACATGTTTGTACTCTTTTAGGAGGGAAGGCAAACAGAACTTTGCAGAGCCTTTGCACCAAACTCAAATGAACTTAACCCCTCTGCTCAACTTCAGTCAATTCAGTTGGTAGGCTGCACATTGATATTTTGGGAAGATTGCTGCATATTGTGCATGATTTTTTTCTGTACTTGTGCATATACAGACCACTGTCTTCTGCTGGATCCCCTAGCAGACACTCCGAATGCTTATAATCATTTCATCCTTTGGAAGCTGAAATCTCATGTAGACTTAGGATAGGATTTTCAAAGGACTGAAGCCCTAACTCTATTTAGGATCATTTCCGTAAACCCTAATCCTAATTGCTTGATGGGACATTTCATTGGTTACTGTATCTTTCCTATTTTTCAAATATAAAGGCAGCAGAGCTGAGGTTTGGGTTCATCTAATGGAACTCAGAATAAAAATATGGCACCTGGTCACAGAGATTTTGCCCTCAAAAGTGAGTGATGTTTCTCATTTGTCATTGATCGAAGGACAATTTATCTTCCTTGGGGAAATAAGAATGACTTACTATTTTTCAACAGGTGTGACTCACTAATGGTTTTCCTCCAATGAACTTTTAGAAGCGAAATTATCATCAGATTTGGCAATGGGTGTACTGGCTTTCCTACAACTGCTATTCTTACAGTGCTAATGACTTGCACTTACATTGGATCACACTGAACAACTGTGCCACAAGGCTTCCTGTATCCCAAGGGATGCTGTAGCTCCTTGGCAGCACATATATTGCCTGATGTCAGACAGCACCGTCTCCAACAGCAGCATCCATCAGCTGCCATGAGCTAGGAAAGAAAGCAGCTGTTTCCAAATCTTTTTGAAACGATGTGCAATACACTCAAGCGAACCTCCCTTCCTCTCCCCTGGGATATATTATAAATATTATGAATTTGTATTATTAATACTGTATGAGTGTTAGAATATTTATTGTAAGTGTGGGGCCTTAACATTTGTACAACTCAAGTGTGTCTAGGGAGTCTCTCACTAAGTGCTGATATGCAACCGCTTCTAGATAAGTGTAAATATCACAGGACAAGATTGCACAACAGTTTGAGACAGAAAGTAAAAAATGTCACATTATCCTACCGGGCTGATGCTGCAAAGTATGTAAATGTATGACAGGCAGCCAAGTGTGAGTTTTGACAGGGCATTAGGCAGCCAGTCTAGCAAAAGTGTAATAAGATTGTTAACGAACAAGAGATCAATAGCCTTTTAATTTCTCCACCTGAAGTACTACAAAATGCTCCCTGTAACATGAGGTTTTCCAGGAAAGGATGTCAACTACTCACTAATCAAAGCTACTTTCTGCAGCAGTGGTGTGCCTCACAAATCGCCCTTTAAGAAACTGCGCCTGATTTACTTGTGAATCAAATTGCACTCGCAGTCCAACGTGGGATTGCTGTAATAGGAGAAAGCAACAAGGGAGGACACCTACTGATATATTACTTTTCTATTTTATTAGCAGGAACTGTGTTAAAGCCAATTAAATTTCATAGAACAGAGAACAGTTGTGCTCTTCTGGAGATTCCTGTGAAGGTTTAAAGCTAAAATTGAGAGTCTCCAACAGAAACTGTTAATTATAATTGTTCTTAATAAAGAGGGAGCACAAATGAAACCAGAATTTGAAACTATTGCTGCTGATTTAGCAGGTCTTTTAATAAAGCTTTGTTTATACAAACTGTTCTCAAAACTCATGCTAATATTCCAGCAACACCAGAACCCATCACAAGCAAGGTTATTTTTTAATTTTGGGGGCATAAAAATGCATGACATTTTTATTTAACTACACAGTTTCTGTCAAAACTTGGTATTTCGTATCTTCAGTTAACACATGCATTAAGGGGCTGGAAATGGCCATTGAAACGTATTTTTCTCATTTTGATGCAAAGGACAGACCGTTCTGCTGGACCTTTCATAATTATTTCTGAAACAGATACACTTTTTATTGCTCACAGTTTTAAGTGTTCAAGAAATTGATATAACAAAGTTTAACCTAAATTTTTAAATACCTAGCTCACTCCTTTAGAAATAACAACCCTTTTGTTTTTATTTTTAATTTTAAAAACCCCTTGTTCTCTTTTAAGTCGTGTCCCTCCCTCCCCCCTCAAAAAAAAAAAGTAATACTGCATTTTCAATTTTTTAAAAGGTATTCTTAAGAAAATGTGATCAGGTGTTACTCCAGGAAAGGACAGTTTGTCCAGCCATCCCCATAAAGCTGTAAGTGTTTCATGGCTGACTTAAAATACGCACAGAAGAAAAAGCTAGACTATGCTGCTAAATAATCACCAAGCTGCCTGCAGTCTCAACAGCTACAAAATTCTTCTTTCTGACCCCAGCAAGCCCCATATTTTCAGATTTTGGGAGATGCCGCCCACCTTCTTGCATGTACCGCGTCATCATTTCAAATAATCTCTCCTTTAGTTTCAAGAGTAAAAAAACCTCTCATTCTAAAAATTCTGCAGGAATTTGCATCCACCACCATCACAGGCTCCTGCTCTCCCCACATTTATTTCCCAGTTTTTTCTGATCATTTTGATCACTGGGTGTCTTTCAGCCTTATGACACAAGTTCTACAGCCTTAGACTGGACCTCTCGACCCAGACCTAACAGCCACATTGGTATCCTCTTTGGATTTTGGCCACCTAGACTTACCCCACTCTTCTTTGCATTGGTTCCCATCTCTTCCCTCTGCAGAGACCTTTTTCTTCCTTCATATATATTTACTTTTATATGTGTGTGTATATATATATATACAAAAGAAATAAAATTTGATAGATAGTTGATTTTATCTTTTTTTTCTGTGGAAAAAGAGGTTCATACCATTAAAAGTGTTCAGGACAACATTCTGATGCAACTCTCAGTTCAAGCCTAATGACACGAATGGTGTGTGGAGGTGTAGTTCCCCCTTTCTTCTCTGTCATAATCTTATTTCCCCTACGCAAAGAGCTCAAACTGGAGTAGTCCGAGTGTACTACGGAGTAGTGTGAGCTCCCCAGCTGCCACCTTCTGGGAGAATACATGTAACAATCTGCTTTAAAAGTGGGTTCTATTTATTCATGCATTTGGCACTTTAAAGCTGTGATATATAATTTAATACAAAAATATAAAATCAATAATGATTTAGTTCCAACTATGAAGCAAGTCGAGCACAGATCAATTTTCATAACATGCTTATAATCATTTAAACACCAACTGATGCCTGATAAAAAAAACTCAGAGAAACATTTTGCTGGTTTCGGACTTCGTGAAATAGACAAATTCTGAAAGATAAGGATTTTGCATTCAGTAAAATAAAGCCTTCACCCTAGAGCCTTCTTCCCCCTCCAACACTGCTCTATTACGATCACTGTACAAGAAGCACTGGATTAGAACTTCACAAAGAACTATTATACTCTAGCATGTCATGTAAGATTAGCAATTGTCAGTCCCAGAAGCTTTCATGGAGCTAGGGTCCTGAAGTTAAGTAATCACAAAAATGCAGGATTAGGTGGACCATATAAACCTTGCCAATTAGGATAGCCAATGCTATGGAAATGACAATATGGGTCAGTCTTTTCAAGTGCTTCTAAGACTCAGTAACTGTAGGGCTTGCGCTGTTGAGTATGAATCAAAAAAATGGAGAAGTCTGGGTTGCTTTCTGCACAAACACAACCCATCTTAATGAGCTTCTCAGTCTGTTGTTGTAAAATAAATAATCCCAGTACTGAATATGTATACATTCCATCACACTTGAGAAAGCCCAGTGTAATGTTAAGTTCAGAGTCAGCTCCAGTGTGGACCACCTGGGTCTCTAAGACAAGGCATCAACCTCTAACTTGCTGTATCTGCTGTTCCTGAACTAGAGTCCAGGACTTCTAGATCACTGTGCCCTTCTAGGCTTGGAGCCTCCTCATGTAACCAGTCATGCAACCAGCCCAACCTGGTATGTAGAATCAGAAGTAAGGACAAGAAGTCAGTATCTGAATGGGACTTCCCAGAGCCAGCTTGTCTGCTTTCGTCCAAAAAGAAGGAAGAATTTTGCATCTCTGAACTAGGTAGTTTTGACTTACAACTTCACATTGAAGGTAAATGTGATGGGACCCCCAGGCAGCCAGATCTTTGTGAGACAAGGAAATACCTTTTCCATGAGATGAGAAGACAGAGATACCAGAAGGTTCTCATTTTTCAAAACTTATTTCTATGACCGCACAAAATACTAACCCTGAATGCAGTAACTACTCTTTAGGTAGTGAAAAAGCAGCAATGGTGAAAGTAAAGTTTTTGAAAAAGATGACTTTCAGTGCCTCACTGGATTAAATCAACCCTGACACTCACCTCTGGACACATGGGAAAGTCTCTATATGCTGACTGTCCCTGTGGCAAGCAGGCCACCTGCTCTTCCCAAGCATCTCTCCTCCTCTACCCTTGGGATGTAGGCTCCTCTTTGCAGTTCCTGACACCTGTATGCTTCACCCCAAGGCTTTCTGAGGCTTGGTGTCCTCAGTTCTGCCAGGGGAAAGGGATACAGCTTTCTTCCTTGGAGATATTTGAGCCAAGAGGAAGCCCTCCAGCTTGCAATTTGGCTCTTTTTAGTAAAGCATGCAACACAACACGTATAGCTTGCAAACAAACAAACTAGTTAATTATATCTTTGCTACAGCAAGACAAACTTCAGATCTTTTCTTTAGAACAGTATTTCAAATTTGAGCTAATATAATAAAGGATTAGTTGCCTGAGAAGTTGCTATTCAGTTTTGGATAAACTTGGACAAGTGACAGCTAACTAAAGTCAACAGCTGCAGCAGACATTATGATATACAATTAATCACACATTCTGACAAAGAGACCAAACTGACAAGCTCAGGTCAAGAAAAGACAAGCTTTTGTATAAATGAAGTCTTTGCTGGAAACCAGTGTTCCCCCACGGAGGAGTGTAAGCTGCATGAGACGGAGCAGCCTACGCTCCTCTCCTCCCCCTGTGACCTGAAGCTTTGCATGCGACTCCCCATATTTTAATTAAAAAATTGGCAAAACTCCCTGTACCTTCAAATCCATGATATTCCTCTTTCCCAGGTAAACTGTGTTTTGGTTTAATTTGGGGACTGAAACACGATCAATTGTAGCAGTCATTTCTCTATGGCATTTTTTTTATTTTGATCTTACTTAAGATTGAATACTGGAACACCTTTTTAAACTGAGAATTTCAATAGAGAAATATAACTTCTGTAGCAATATTTACTGACATAGATGTTTCTTTACATAGACTTGTTTTTATAGAGCAAAAAAGAATATCTCAGTAATACATAGCTGTCCTAAAGAGGCAGCTCAGCAAATTATTTTGTTAGTGCTGACAATTTACAAGTTCTTCATATTAACACATGAAATTGTGTGGGATTGTGTGAAAGCATTTTTAGGCTCTATTATGCTTATCTGCATAACAAAACTCACTTTTATATATTTCCTGTCATCTAAAAGATCTCAAAGTCCCTTACAAATTCAAACTAATATGCAAACTTGAGAAACAAACACAAATTCCTCACTGAAAATCAGCATTAGTTTAACAACGAACAACACTAAAAGTGAAATCATCTTATTCTCTCATACCTACTTCTGCAAAAGGTAATAAACCACTAATGAATAGAAAAATATTAGTTTCTTAGAGCATAAGGCAAACATTTAAGAAAGTCTGTAGAAAAATATGAAATCAATTGAGACATCAATACCAGCAAAAACAAAATAATCTAGTCATTGATGCCTTACCAGAATTTACATCCCCTTGTAAGAGTCATATTCCTCTGACTTAGATGGAAAATAGATAAAACTTCAGCCTTTCATGGGAGGCATACAGAGGCTCTATTCTCCCACTAAGACTGGGACACCCCAATATATGCCTGTAACAGCTAACACTGGGAAGCTGAGTGGCAGCCCTGCAGACCTTTCCAAAGTGAGGACAGCTGTGGCCAGAGAGGGTGAATCGAAGCAAAGCCTGGGCTGGCAGAGGGATGTGGCTTATTTTTCTCATTCAAAAATCAAAATGGGGATTGACCTTTCCTGGGGTTTACGAACAAAGGACAGTCCAGGACGCAGATTTGGATCTGAAGCCTCATTCCTCACAGTGTGTAGGTTGCAGCTTCCCAGACCCAGAGTTCCCAGTACATACCTTGCTTGTTTCATCCTTTTGGAATTATTTCTGAACTGCATAATTCTTTTCTCTAAATTTAAACAGATCTGCAGTCTTTATTGTGAGTGCATTTAGGTTGTTTTTTTTCTTGAGTAGAAGCATCAATTTCACAGAGAGTGAATATTTGCTACAGCAAGCTAGATAATTCGTTGTTAAGACTTGCATATTTTAACAACTTGCATCTTGAAATAATTATTTAGAAATACATTCTCTTCTTTATCAGCTTTGTTATTTTCAACTACATTCAACAATATTAAAATCAGAGGTTTTCAATGTTTCTTGTACTTTTGCAGAATTCAAATGTTGAAAAGAAAGAAAAAGGAAACTCACAAAACTGTGTTTTAAATGGATTAAATCCATACCAATCACATTTATGGTATTTTATTAATGCCATAATCATTTTCAGAATGCCTACATTTCACTTAATGTGCACCACACAGAATGTAAACATTTAAATGCAGAGCCAATATTGTCATATAATTTGACTTCCTGAGCATCCGTATGACATTTTTCACCTCTAAATAATAAAAATTAATCCAGGAGCAATCTCCTTATTAATAAGCATGAATCTCTGGAAGCACTGAATGTTGAGCTACTAGTACAGGCAGCGGATATGTTTTCATTCACAACACTAGAGGCCTGACCCAGACCCTTGATGAGTATTCTAATTCCCTCTGTACACAGAACAAAACAGAAGGAGAGTTAGTGACTGGAATCAAGCTCTGTGTCAGGGGTTGTCTTAGGAAATTATATTTTCCAGTTCCTTGTTCTCCTTTTGGGTGTTCAAGCCACACCTGTCTTTTCTTGTTCCTTTTATCTCCCTCCTGAATTGTGTTTCGGAACCAGAAATATTTTCCTTGGTCTGTTAAATAATAAGTTATCTCTTACTCTCCCACAGCTACAAAATCCACATTTGACCTTCACACTGCATTTCAGTATAGCATTGCTTCATTTTGCACACATAATCTGATTTCATTATACAGGTCAGAATTACTCATAATGAAAAGTTTCACTAATAACAAGGGGCACCATTGATGCCTCTTGTCTTCTCATTAAAGGACTAAGACTTTAGTTTATTATAAATGGAACCACAACCAAATATACATGCATAGGAATCATCATAGATTTAAGTGTTTTTCTTTTATTTTTTTTTTTCCTTTTTACATTTTCTCTTTGTATTCTTATTTTCTGAATAGAAAGTAATCAAGTTGGTTTATTTAGTTTTATTTAGATTGGAAAGACTATCATTAATCTCTTTTGGTAAGATGTTCCGCTCACAATACAACAGCAGCAGCACATTTTTTAATGCACAGCTCTGCATGAAAACAGAACACAAATCCCCAGCTCTCCACCCACTGTGCAGTGGAATCTGTGGGTGACAAAGTGCAGTCAGAAAAGCACATTTGCAGCCTGTAACAAAACAAATGTTATGATGGAGAAGGGAGGAAAAAAGGAAGCAATTTTTAGAAAGGGCTTAAACCATCATTTACCCTAGCGGGAGGATGTGACTGACTTGCCACTTTAAGGCTTTATTGATTAATAAGATTTGAGGATACAGCATAGTAAGAAAAGTTTTCTTTTGAAAAAACCCCACAAACCTTCAAAAGATGGTACACAGCTATTCAAAGTTGCTCATATTTGCTTTGGGATTGAAATGAAGCCTTTGAGCATCAGGAATCCATTCCAGAGGGAATGAATGATGTATTTTGATTTTTAGACTTGCTATTGTACTTTTAACACATCTTTTGGCAACAGTTCAAGTTTTTATTAGCTTAAAGTTGGAATGACTTGCTTATCTGTGGTTGAACAGACCAAAGCAGAGGAGCCAGTGTTCCTATATGCTACTGTGGGAAATGGGATGCTTACTGTTTTGATAATACAAAACAAGGCTCCAAATCTGCAAGTGGCTCCAAGCATGGAACCAGCACACATTGTAAAGTCCATCACACGATCGAAGGTTACATATTATTTAAAATACATGTTCTTTATTACTTTGAACATAAAAAATTGTAAATGTGTCTAAATTGCAAATTATTTTCACATGTAAATCCTGACCTTTATTGGCTCCAGTCAGTGTATTTCTGTGTCTGAGAGAAGGTTTGATTATCAAATCTAGGACCTCAGTCTTTAACAAATAGGTCTAGAAGAAAACAAATGAATAGGTGCAGAAGAAAATAGTGTAGTTTAATTCTATAGTAGCTAAAGAAAAAAATGTTTTCACAAATGCATTTAGGAAAAGCTAATTGTAATGTGACTGTCATTGTCCAAGCTAGGCTACAGACTTACACTGACAGAAAGCTGAAGCAAGAGAAAGTTAAGACCCGAAGAGTTTTTATTTCTTCCAGCTATTTTCAGTTTCACTTATTATTTCTTTTATGTTACATAGTAGAAAGAACTCTCTTTTTTTTTTGCCCCCACAACACTTTCATTAAAAGAGAAATAAAAAAAAAAAACAACTGTAATTCAAAGCTCAGACAAAAAATAAAGGATGCCAGATTTCAAGAATGAAAGAATTTTTTCCCTCTTTCCTTCTTAAAATGTCTTGGTTAAGAGTTCAAAGCCCCTTTTTTTCCTTATAGGCTAGGCTGGAATAAAATACCATGCCCAAGATTTGAAGAAGTACAATTTTTAAAGTACATGTAGAATTAAAATTGGCAAGAGTAGGAGAAATTGGATACCTAAGGAAAATACCAATTTTTTCAGAGTCCCTTGCATTTGCCAGTTTGAGTTTTTTAAAGAATGTGGATCAAAGATTAAACCACAATAATTAAGCTGCATTTAATTTAAAGACACTGACCTAGACCTATTGTTTGCACCAAGGATGTGGCTACCATGCAGCTAACCTATAGTCATGAGCAGGCCAGTAACAGAACTGGAAAGCGACGAAAATCCCTGTGCCCCAACAGCATCGCATTCATTAGGCAGGACAGCATTCCCATTTGTAAGCAGAACCTTTTAATGCTTCCAGTGTTGCATAAGAAATGGAGGCAACCAAAATATCTAAAAAGTTTGAAAACTTCCCCTGTATTGAAATTAAAATGGAAGAAATAACAATAAACTGTCAAAGAATAGCTACTGACATGCAGAATTTTCTTCGCATTAAACTGAAGTGACATGACATAAAACCATCATGATGGCTTTCTCTCTGCTATGTCATATCACTTGCAAAACCTGATCATTTTATATAGAAGCTGATATTTTCTCTGTGAAGTTTAAAACAGTGCCTTTATAGCATCTTATTAAGGGTCTACACTCATTTTTAAACAATGATATTTACATGTGCCACAAGAAAGGGGCTTCCAGAGGAAGGAATCTCTGAAGCAGTAAATCTGTAGTATCAAGGCTGTTCATTTTGCTATGGACATTACAAGGACCATTATTTGCAAAAGCCTCCTATGGCCAGTGTTCAAATTTCAGCGATTGGTCAGTATTGAGTCCTTAGGGAAACATCATGAACAGCAGAGTTAAATAGAGGTTTTTAAAAGCCTGGGATTTGGGTTATGCCCTCATTATGAAATTTGGAATTGTTTCTGTGTCTAACTGTGAAAACAAAGCCCCATGCAGGCTATACTATTACGATCCCCACCAGCAGCAGAATGAGCAATCTACACATTTGCTGTGATTTTGCAAGTGTTGCATCACTATAAAGATCCCTGTCATTTCTCAAAAGATACAAAAGCATCCTACAAGAAACCTTCACTGCTCCAATTCAGATTTTTTCTCCACTGGAACTTACTAGAGCCTTATGTACCCCTGAGTACAGAAATGCTTTAGGTGACAAGATACATTCAAGACTGGTTTACTGACTGGATCGCCCATTGTCATTTCCATAAACAGCTGACCTGAAACATGTGTATGCTTACAAAGGTGCAGCCTGATGTGTTAAAAATACAAAATCTGAAGTATATTTTCATTTTTCCCCTTATGCAGTTTCCTATCAAATTATGTAAAAGCTTTTGTTTCAACTGTATTCAGTGGTGCCTAGAAATATGATGTTTAAGAGTGTCTTGGAAAAAAACAGACATAAAAACCCAAACAATCTTGAGTGTTCCCATCCTTACTGTCCTTATTCCCTACCAACTTCGGGATCAGTGATTCAAAATCATTTGTAGGTTCGAAAACAATTGCTTGCACTGCTGATGCTGGTGAGTAGCCCAGTATGTAGGACTGGTCTTGTTAAATGTTTTCACGACCTCTCTCATTTGTGGAGTTCTTTTTAATCCTTTGGATATTTTGGTTTTGTTAATATGTTAAGTAAATTGCTGTTGTGCATTAAAGCAACCAAATTTGACCGTTTGAATGCTAAAATAACTAGCAGTTTCTGTTTATTTCATAGGTGATTAGAAATCTACCTTTTGCACTGAAGCAGTATTTACAGGGTATTCATGTAGCAGACACGCAGTGTAATCTTCTCTCTCTGCAGCTGACAGCACACAGAGATGTTCAATGTAAAACTCAATGATGTACAAAGAATTTGACTGCTATGAGATAACTGGTCCTTTTCTTAACCCTCTCCTGATGGATTGTGGGAGGCAGACAAAATAAGGATCTGCTACCAGGCTGATAAGTCATTTCTGTTCTCTAAAATAGGAAAGCAGGGCCATATTAAAGGTGAAACCATTTATAAATATAGCCCTGTGGAGAAGGAGATGGACAAAAGGTTATATGTGATGTTTGAGTACCTATTAAAAGAAGCAAGAACACAAAACCTAGGCAGATCAAAATATGTGTTTGCATATGCCTATTAATTCTCAGACAAACTTTTGAAGAATGCTAGCCAATATATTCCAGCATGAGTAACAGAAATTGGGCTAAGTTCACAGCAAAGCACTTAAATAAATCACTTGATTTTCAGAGGATATTTGAAACTCAAATACAAAATATAATTGCCTACCTTTAGGCATCAAATAATGAAACTGCTGACAAAATTGCTAACTCTCAGCAGCCGTGAGTTCAAGGAAGCTCAAAGACAGACCAAATGTTCATATCGCTCTCTACAACTACCTGAAAGAAGGTTGTAGTGAGGTGGGGGTTTCTCTCTTCTCCAAAGTAACAAGGGATGGGACAAGAGGAAATGGCCTCAAGTTGCACCAGAGGAGGTTTAGGATGGGTATTAGGAAAAATTTCTTCACAGAAAGGGCTATCAAGCATTGGAACAGGCTGCCCAGGAAGGTGGTGGAATCACCATCCCTGGGGGTATTTAAAAGACAGGTAGATGTGGTGCTCAGCAACATGGTTTAGTGATGGTTATGGTAGTGTTAGGTTTGACTCGATGATCTTAAAGGTCCCTTCCAACCTAGGCAATTCTATGATTCTAAGAATTCAATTTTTTTTTTCTATGTTTCTATATGATGTCATAATTGTTACAAACTTTTACAAATGATATAATCAACACATGATATTGTCTTCAGGACAGCCACAGCTGACATTTAGTGAATCTGATGGAAAGCTTCACCTTTACTTCCAAGGCTACTGCCCCTGATATTAATCTTTTCTTTGTAGAGTTTGGTACAGTACTGTCAATTGTCCCCTTCTAGTTAAATTTGTAACACTGGCATGCGCTCATCTCTCTAGGATTTGAGAGCGTTAATGAGATACTGTCTTTCCAGAAGACTTTATATATGTATCACATACATGCATGTGCACTCGTGAGCACGTGTGTATAGGAAAGCCCTAATATACATTACAAGATATTATCTTGAAGTAGTCCTTGCTTAAAAACACTTAATCCACACAAAAAGCCTTTGCAATGTTTGTTTCAGCATAACAAATGAACAATAGAATAGCAACTTGATGGTGGGTGCTCTGTTTGGAGACCTGCCTCTAAGAATTATTATTTTTCCTGAAACTATTTTCTATAGTCTTACTGAGGGATGGAGATACTCAAAGTGTTGTAACAAACAATCACAGAAACTAAGGCAGGCCCTGTTTCTAAGTAAAATGTAACAAAACTATTTAAAAATATATTTTTATAAGAATACTTTAAAAATAATTATTTTGGTACATATTGTGTTTCTGCATTTCTTTTATCTTCAGCTAAAAAGTTAATCTATCATATTTTTTATTTAGTCAAATCTAAGCCATTTGGCTTCCTGGTTCCTTTACTGCTCTATCTAGTTTGGTAGCATTGAGAAAGAGTCCTCTAAAAACTTATTTTTCAATATAAATCTTACTAAAAAAACACAGAAACATTTATCTGGCTCAGGTTTTTATAGAAGCCTGTTCTGACAAAACCTATATATTTTAGATCTAACACTTTTTCTTAGGTGCTCTGATTAAAAAGGACAAACTTCCTCCACACATTTTCTTCTCCACAGGAGCCAGGGTTTGTTTCAGTTTCAAACTTCACTTGAAGCATGAGATATCAAACCTTTGCCCTAGAAATTACAGGCTGCGCAGGCAGTTTCTGAAGGACGTGCAGGAATTTTATTTGCATGTTTTCTGTTCCTAGTACTTTGTCTCTACCTTTACTACAACTGAACTAACCACTGCAGAGAGAATATGTAAGCCTTAATAAAGGGAGTGGGGATGATTAAGACCTGAGATGACCTTTATTCGATATTTAAAGCCATACAGTTTAATAATTAAAATAAATCTGCTGACGGCCATCCTACATTTGTTTTTGAAATACTTTAGGTAGTCTTTTTCATTCTAATTTCTGAACTAACATCACCTATATCTGTAAGATAACTTGCATGCAAGTGGAAAGAGACCCAAACCTTTCTGAGAATTGGTACATGGGAAAAAATCCCAAATGTCTTTCCTTTGCTTTTCATCGGGAGGGATAGTCCCCGCGGACTGACTTCCCTGTTGGAGAGACAAAAAGGCACTTTTCGTTTTCACTTGGTACCTAGAAGCCGGGGAACCCTCTTAGAAGCAGCAGGTTTGGGAGTCAGTTGTGCTTTCTGTTGCCTACCTTGACTGACATGCTCCACACTCAGAAGAAATGTTTTAAATATTAAGATTACAGTGACAAGTGCTCAAAAAATAGGAAATACTAGAATCCATCTAGCTCATGAATATCTATTTTGCTACCATCATCAATTACATCATCACAGAATTATAGAATCACAGTATCACAAACCACTTTTTTTTATGAAATCCTCAGCTGGGGCTCCCTGAATGAGTAACTACTGAATATTTTATTTTCACTACTTAGTTTTTGCCCTGAGCCTCGGGGCCAAAGTAAAAGAAGGTAACCTGCATTATCCATGAAGTCAGAGTATTCATGGGAACAACTGCTGTGAAGGAGTTGAACATGCTTTTGGTTTGCCCACTTGTGGTAACTTTTCTGTAACCTACCCAGTTAATTGCCTTCTTGGAAAGTACAAGCCTGTCACAAGTGGGGTCCCCCAGGGATTGACATTGGGCCCCATGCTGAGCAACATCTTTGTAAATGATCTGGATGACGGGATTGAAAACATCCACACCAAGTTTGCTAATGACATCAAACCAGGTAATGAGATGAACACATCAGAAGGGTGAGCCATCTTACAGAGAGACCTGGGCAGGCTGGAAATATGGGCAAGCAAGAGCAATATGGAGCTTAACAAAGACAAGTACAAAGTCCTGCACCTGGAATGAAATAACCAAACAGCTCAGCACAGACTAGGATCTGTGTGACTGAGGACTAGCCTTGCTGAAGGGGACTTGGAGGTCCTGGTGGACAACAAGCTGAACATGAGTCAGCAGGGTGCCACTGGAGCAAAAAAGGCAAATCGCATCCTGGGCTGCATCTGCCTGGGCGTAACTAACAGAGATAGAGGTGTGATCATCTCACTCTACTCAGCATTGTCATGCTTCTTCTGGAGTACTGTGTCCAGTTGTGGTCCCCATAATTCATGAAAGACATAGACAGACTGGAGATGGTCCAAAGAAGAACCACAAAGATCATAATAGAGCTGGAAAACCTGCCTCACAAGGAAAGACTGAAGAAGTAAGGTCTTTTCTTGTTGGAGAGGAGAAGGCTCAGGGGGCACCTCATCACAGTATTCCAGTACTTACAGGATGGCTACAAAGAGGATGGAGGGTCTCTCTTCAAAAGAGGCCACATGGAGAACACAAGTAGCAATGGGTCTAAGTTGCAGTAGGAGAAGTTTCATCTCAATATAAGAAAGACATTTTTTACAGTAAGAGCTGGAACAACCTCCTCAGGGACATGGTGGGGTCCCCATCACTGGGGACTAAATATGTGATTAGACAAGGTGCCAGATAAGCTCCCTTTCCCATGAAAGGTTGGACAAGATGATCTTTCGAGGCCCCTTCCAACCAGGGCTATTCTATAATTCTATGATCACCCGAATAGATTCACTAATTATTGATGAAATTCAGCCTGAAAAATCCTTTATAGAGAAGAGTTCAGGTTGAAGAAGTTAAGGTCTGCTTATTTATAGAAAAATGCAAAAATGATCTTATTCTGGGATTTTTAGGGAACTGTAATGGTAGATGGTGCTGCTATTTCTCCTTATACATCAAATATCTTGAATCTTTTGTTTTTATTTATTCCTTACAATTAAATCCAAGTGGTTCAATACCGGCAGAGACATATATAGAGGCAGTTAGATGAAATTAATTTGGAGAAAAAACAGTAATTAATGGATCTATTTTCATTTGGAATGCTAAGACTTTTCAAATGAAAACATATTGCTCTTCAATGTTCAGTGAACACAGAAAAGAATTTTCATGGGGAGAGATAATTGTACAAAAATAATTCAAATATAAAAGATAAAACTGAAATAACTTCAAACTAGTAAATACAGATTGCCTGATTTTGAAGGCTTAGAGCTGTCTTTCTGAATACACAAAAATTAGACATATATAATTGAAATTATTATTGCTGAACTAAGCATAAGCTACTGATTATGCCAATGCCTCGCTGGCCCAGTTTGGGAAAAATACTGCTCCCATTAAAGTGGTTAAAAAGGTACAGATTTCACTTCAGCATTACTGAATTTCTAACGAAAATTTAGGAATAGGGTGACTCACATGGAGTTCAGGCTGGATTTGCAGTGAAAATGCCCTTAGTAAGAAAGCAGATAGTGCCCTAAATTGCTTTAACTTTTTTCAGTACTTCCTTCTTTGCTATATCACACACAAACCAGCAGAGCTGAGCTGAAAACAGTCTTTCTTGCCTTGTGAAAAATTAAGGGATTTAAAAAGTTGAATTGCATTCATTGGACCAAACACAGAAATCTGAATTTTGTCCTATCAAAAATTTTAAAAAAATATTTGAATCATTGTAAACACTTTATTTAAATAATTTACAATGACTCACTACCATTTGGGCATTTTTTGTGTTCTAAAATAGACTTCTTTTAAAATTTGAGAAAAAAAATGGTAGCGCAGCTAGGAAAACATGCCCAAGTATGCACCTCAACATTTCAAAGCTGATTTAAAAAAAAAAAAGTGAATTCAAATAATTATTTGAAACTATCTTCCATTATAAATATTTTTAAAACATCTTTTAAAACAATTTAAATGGAAAATTTTTGACTAGTCCCATAAAGTCTACAATATGTCATACTTAAACCTGAGTATTAATTCTAGGATTTTACTGAGCTTGGAAAGTAAATGTCTAACTTTTATAACTGCATTTATTTTATGTTATGTTATGTTATTTTATTTTATTTTATTTTATTTTATTTTATTTTATTTTATTTTATTTTATTATTATTTATTTTGGGTAAAACATTCAGAAGTGCCTGGCTGGCATCTCAGCTTACTTCCCACCATGCCAAGCTGCCATGTACTTGTTCTGCAGTAAGTATCTCTGCATCCGTGTCCTGCCTCCTGGCAAATAGGAAGTCACCTGAAGAAGCCACACCTGACAGTGCATCGCCTCCACAAGAATCTTAATTACCACAAAATTACTCCTTTCACTAGGGATATTGCTCCTGGCAGTCATTTCTTTCACTGCTAAACTGGGTGATATGAAAAGTGAGGGAAATTTGGTTTAAGGGGTGAAGATGAAACGCTTTGCAGGGGTCTCTTCTCTCCTCCTGGCTGTGACAGAAGCGGCAGAAAGAAACGTGTCAGCACCTCCACTGCTTCAGTGCTAAATCCAAAGCTTTAATGCCCAGGAGCAGTGGTTTATATTAACCCTCTGGCTTTGCACTGGAGAGACGTGGGTGCACATCTTCTCCTGTCAGTTCCTCTGTGTGGGTCATACCCTGTGAGAGAAGGAGGTAATGGGGACCTGGTGGTTTCCTAAGCTGCCCAGAGCACCCCTTCCCAGTGCTCAATTCTCGAGACTCATGGTAAAACTAAGCCAAAATAGACCTTAAAGAATAACTTCGGTTGGACATATCATTGAAGTGGTAAGATCTTCATTCTCTGTGTAGCCCTGCTATTAGTCCAACTGAAGTACAAAGAAATATATCCAATTTGGGAAAACTATTGAAATCCAGAGAAATTGTTCTCCCAGCATGAGTAAATGTTAGCAGATTTTGACTCATCTGAGTTTTCACTGATAAGAGTTCACAGATTCAGGATGTATTACAACTCAGTATTTTGAACATTGAACTATTTATTGCTGCTCTCTTTCTTCTTATTTTTAATTGCAATGCTAGAGTTAATGTAATGAACAGGAGCATTAGCATACCAAAGACAATGATGGGGAAACTTCCATCCTTGTGTTGCTGTGCCCCTGCAGCCTCCAGCTAATCTCCTGCCAGCACCGACCATCCAGATAATGCCAGCTCGCTCTCTCACACACAAACACTTCACAACTTGTTGATATTCAACACAGGAATTAGGGCAGACCATTTTCATTTGTGGCTGCAATAGTGAAGCTAGTGAAGCAATTAGGAGCGCCCTACAAGTCGGATTTAGTTAAGACCACAGGAATACCCAAGAGCCAAAACACAGTCCCAACACAGCCCTCCAGCAAGTGTGGATTCATCAGTGCCTTTAGCAAGAAGAGTTGCAAAAAGCGTGTGGACTGCCATATATAGATGATTGCTTTTGTTTGCGAATAGCCCTGTGTGTAAGATCTGAACTGTCCTAGAGCAGCAAATGTAACCCCCCCAAAAACCCAACAGAAATAATTTTGCACTGTATCACTGCAGCTTTGGATGCAGTTTCAGCTTAATTAATAATCAACCCTTACACTTTTGTGGGCCCCCTCTCAGCACTGTCACACATTTCCTTCAGCACGCTTGCTTGCTTTTGGAGAAACAGCCACAAGATTGACAAGTGCATGAAACAAAATTACCCCCCTCAAACCAGAAAGAAGGTGTCCTCTCAAGGTCATGTTCAGACAAATGGCATGAGCTGTGTGCTAAATCTCCAGCAATTTACCTGGGCTCTGGATAAACAGAATCCTTCAGTATCCTCTGAAGCTCTAATGCCAACCCCTCCTCCTTTTCTTTCTCCATCTCCTGTATTAAATTCATTGTGAAGTTTCAAGAGGGAAAAGTACTTGCAAAGGTTATTCTAAAGCTCAAATCTAAATGCACTTTTAAACACTGCTGAACTCACTGCAGATGCTGTACACTAGACAAAGAGCTGCAGAAGGCCCACAATAATACACTAATCCCATTGCTAAAAGAAAGGGAGAAGACTTCAATCAATCTTGAAATTAATTTTGCATTTAAAAATGTAACAGCCTCTGCACTGTGTAGAGTGTCAATTCTTTTATCATGATTACTTGTTATGTGTCAAACCATTTAGTCTCACCTCCTATTGTGCCATGATTGAGTTCATGGCAGCAAACACACTGGTCATAAAAACAATGAAAGCTTGAATGCTGCCTGAAATATTTGTTTCACCAAAGCTGAATAATCAAATGCACATCATGATTTTTTGTCAACAACTTTAATTTAGTTCTGTTTAACTGATTGCCTATGCCTTCCTCATTTTTTGCTCCACAAAGGAGGCCTGTAGGACAAACAATAAGTAAAATCATTAGCTAAGGCTCAACTTCCTGTAAATAAAGGAATGGCTGAGAGCTTTTTTACATATTTGTTTCACAAATCCTCCTCTTTTCTTCCAGTGTCCCTTTTGACTGTTTTAAGTTTCTGGATCCAACTGGTGGCTTCAAACTTTTCAACCTGGATGCCTAAAACATTTTTGGTGATCTACAAACCCTTTGAAGTTTCAAAGACCTGGATTGCTCATTGCATGTATGGGCCTGCTCCTTTTAGACATGTTTTGGTGGTCCTAAGTCTGAAAATGTCTGGACTTGCTTGGTGGACTGGCCTTTACCGCTTGGCGAATGCCAGTATGTGTAGGAGGGGCAAATGTGCACCTCAAAGGGACTAACGTAAAAAGGGAGGCAAAGGTCCAACTCATCTGCCACACTAATTAGCGCTGGCGAGAGCGGATGCTTTCCACTGGCAGAGGATGTCAAACCCTACAGCGAGGGCCACTGTGGTGCGTAGGGACAGAGAGGCTGTGAGCACCCGAGTGCTCCTGAGATCTGCTGCAGGAGTGTCCCTGTCCCCTTCTGCACTTTTGTGCATCCAGAAGGTGTAAAAGTATATTACATACAGAAAGGAAAGTTTATAACTTCCAGCACACCCGACCTAGTCTTCTGAAAATCAGTGTGTCCACAACAGCAGTAGACATAGGATCCTATCAACTAAAATTTTCCTGGGCTTATTTGTTTGTTCTGCTTTCTTAAAGCATTTCTTTTTAGGATGTGGAAAGCTCTGAATTTTCTGTTGCAACCTTTACATGAAATCACTCTATTTGAAGTCTTCTGCAAAATTGTTAAAATTTCTATTTCTTTTTCCATCCACGGCCTTTCTAATAACTAAAGAAATGCTGTGTTCTAGAAATGCAGTATACTTTTATAAAATTTATAAATGATAAGAAATATTTTACTCCTTCTATGAAGTTAGGTATAAATTTTAACTTCCCCTGTTTATTACAAAGACATTTTCACCTAGAAAATGAAAATGACACTTTAGCCTTGTGGTCCCAGTGTAAATATTTGAATACGATCCCACAAATAGATGAACAAATGCACCAAGGTGAATATGTATGGAGAAAAAAAAAAAGAGAACGGGATGTTTTGGCTGTGGTTAAGAGCAGAAAACAGGGTGGCAACACAGGGTGTCAGAAGGGACACGTTGTTATCCACTGCGAATTTTGCAGATTGTTTTCTCTGCTTCATAACCTTTAAGTGCTGGTCCACTTTTTAACCTGCTCCATAGATCTGAGGACACTATAGATCCGCCCACAATACCACTTTATTAACTGCACATAATGAGGTATGCAACACTTCAAATAACAATACATCAGTCAGCAGAACAGGATGCCAAAATGCACGGCTTGGTTTGGCTTGCTGTTCACCTTCGTTCAACCAATTATACTGGCTTAAAGGTGAGACTGGAAAAAGAAGAGAGGTGGTATCATTTATCTTTCTGTCTTTTTTCAAATAAAACCTTTGTAAGAAAGAAAGGTAATGTTATTTTAAAGTCAAATTTATGTTTCTTATTTATTCTTTATGGGAGTATACATTATTGTCTTACATATAGGCAGAGCCAACAGTCAAATACTGCTAGAGGTAATAAAATTCCTTTTGTTGCTCTGGCCACATTATTCATGCCAAAACACTGACCATCCAGGATGGCTGCCACTATGGCTGTCCAGAGGGGAAAAATTTAGAATGTGACTCCTACTGGATGAAGGTTGGTGTACACCATCACCACTGTGTCCCTATCTGTTCCTCGCATCTCAGCAACAAGGGCTTCATCCAATCTCTCCACTCCTCTGCTATGCCTTGCCTGTCCCCTGGACTCTGGAAGAATAAAATTTAACTTTTGATTTAAATTATTTAATGTTTAGACTAAATGATGGTTCTGTTTTCTCACTGAAGAAAACCATCCAGTTCTCTAAAAGGGGGAAAAAAACCCCACCACCAACTGACCTAGCCTATGGCAAAAATTTTCACTGTTTTTGTCTGCATTTTCTATCTTACAATACCCATGATTAGTGAGAAAGAATCCTCTGTTTTGCTGTGATTTTGCATTGAGAAACCATGGCATAATATGAACTGTGTTTGCTTTATAAGCACATGTTGATGGGTGAGAATGGTTCCATGACCTGGGACGTTTTCTGGGGAAAAGCTGAGGATAAGCTAGAAATGCTCATTACACTACTGAGACTAGTTACAGAACTAGAGAGGTGTTTGCCCTCTGGGAAGATGCTGAAGACCATCTGTGATCACATTCAGCCACAGTGGGGGGGGAAAGTGGCAGTAGATTACTGTAGGTAATGGGCGATGCTGGTATGATCCTCACATGACAGTACCAATGCTTGAGTCGCCGATCCCCTTTGTGACTACGGGACAAGTCTTTCAACACCCTGGATGCAAAATCCTACAACTGAAAGGACAGAACTTCCCATGACCATGCAAGGATGCTGGGATTTCCTCTTTACAGCAGCCATCACTTTGCAGCCATGTCTCAATACCAGAAATGAAAACATCCCCAAAGTACAAATCACACTAGGTACAAAAGTAGAAGGCCAACTTTATGTGCCAAGTTGCCAGTGCTTCTACAAACGCCACATTTTATGAGCCAGGCTGAGAGGCAACAGCACATCTGAGAGCTGTCTGTTTGCCACCATATTAACATTATTCTAATACTTATCCAGTGGTCACTAGCTGAGCTTGACAGTTTTGTTACAGAGTTGTAGCTGGTTTAGTTTCCAAATCAATTTAAGTGGCAACCACAGCAAGACTTTCTAGCAATGACATAGGGCTTATAGAAGCAAGGTCTGAGGCTAAAAAAAGTTACTTTCCTGCCTATATTGAAATGGAAAAATTCTTGTTGTATTGATATGGAAAATTCCTCTTGAGCACCTAAAAGCAGTGAGAGAGTGAACAATAACTACAGATTGCAAACGCTACGATCAATGAACTGAAAAGTATGCTAAAAAAGGATAGTTACAGTCTCCTTTTGAAATAGTCTGAGCTTGGCCTAATTTTCACTGAATTGGCTACTGTGTTGTGACGTCAGACTAGGAGATTGCAACTGTCCATTTTGGCCATCCCACCTCCTCTATTTCAGTTCCACAGCCTGAACTCAAACACAGAGAGTGACCTTCTGGCTCATAGAGCTGCTTCAGAGCAAGCAAGAAGATAGCCAGATACCTACCTGACACTAACAATTCCTTCCTCGCAATGAACAGGCAAAATCATATCTCTTTTCCCAAGAGGTGGAAGCATTTGATGGAGATTTTGGACTTAGAGGTGTTTTGTGATTAAATATGGGATCTTTGACACCACTAGAGGAACTAATTTTACACAGACCTTTGTCCTGGGTAACTTCAAGACTACAAAACCTAAGGGCACGGTGCTTCCAAATGTGTGTATAAATTTTAGCCCTTAAATAGCGATCTGATTGTTAGTTTCTGGATAGCTGTAATTCTCATTCACTAACAATTTCTGGCTAACTATTGCCATAAGTGTTTTAACTTAGAACAGGTGAATTTGAAAATACTTGCCTAAGGACTTAGCAAAATTCAGGTCACAAATGTATCTCCATAGAAAGGAGTATTCATTGTGAGTTAATAACAAAAAGAGGAAGGGCTAAGACCTGCTTTCTTCCTATCAATGCATTATTGTGCTGTGCTGCACCAACCCAGATGTTGGTGACATTTCCAAGAAGCTGCCACCAAACTCAAACTGATTTCGGGGACAGAAAATACTGACTGGGAAAAAGGACAGAGAAGAAAGAAAGCACCGAGATAAACTTCTCACAAAATCTGTATTTTGCACCATCAAGACCTTTCTTGACAACCTCCATCTCTACTCTTTATATACATAGAAAATTAGCATATCATTTGATAATGACCTATCAAAACCTATGCTTTGATTACAAGCAGCTGCTTTTGATTACAATCAATGAATCACTAATTTGTGCTCAACCACAGAACAGTTGGACTCCATCTATTATTCATTCTTGAAGCGGAGATCCTATTTAGAATAGGATCTGGATTCCGAATTTCACTAAGCTTTTACCCTCTTGGCTATTAATAATTTTGTTTTGAAGTTAGGTCTCTGAGGTTTCATGATGGCTTCTTTTGTTATACTTAAACTCTGAAACAATATGCTCAGCTGTTGCCCAGATCTATGCATCTTTCTCCCTGATCGTATGTCTAGAACGGACTAATTTAAGTCTTCTAACAACCACATGATACTCTTTTGATTTTCAAAAGCCCTAGCCTTTATGTCCAGTATAAACTGAGCCATACTCACAAGGGACTGATCTAATATGGTTTCTGATTTTGTGACATGGGATTTGTACATCCATTAGTCTTTTCACAACAAATATATACACATATGACATGAAAAAAGGTACAAAAATGTAAGATGCCTTCTCAATTCACGATATTTAGCTTGAAGTCGTGGGATATAATGAACCCTTGTATAATTATATGTGCACAAACACAAACATTCTTCAGATAAATCCAAACTTTTTGAGCTCCAAGATCTCGTGTTCCATGAGCTTTGATTACATTATTGCTAGTTCAAGATAAGGTACTGTATGGTTTCTCTTAGATAATTGGATTGTTCATAAGAGTTTGTGAACGATTGCTACTGTGGAAAAAAACCTCTGTCTTGTGTAAGCGGCTTCCAGTGTAAGACTGTCTGGCTCACAAATCTGCATGACTCCAACAACCAACATACAAGCAACACCTCATTTGATAAATGGGTGATAACTAGACTCAAAAATGAAAACAACAGTTAGTGTGTTCTGGTTTTCTATCAATAAAAAAATAATAGATGTTCACCATCAAGCAAGTAAGTTAATTTACAAGCCAAAAATGTCAAAAATGCCCTGCTATTCAGTTTGGGTGGTAGGTCTGATAGATGGATGCCTATAATTTAAAAGTTCTACTCTAAACAAGTGTTAAACACATTCAAAGTATGTGGACACATTTTCAAAATGCAGCTCACACTTCAGAGCCTGAATACTGTTCTTAGGCTAAATTTGAAGGAGATGCTCAGGTTTGGGGCTGGGTCTTGTAGAGCATCACCAGCACTTGGTGAGGGGGTTCACATCCTTGCTTTCCAGTCATGGGTTCTCTCACTCCTCAAACCCCTCATGAAATGTGGCCATTTCTAAATGCCCCAAAAGGCAATGGGAAACCAGGACAAGTGCCCTAGGGTGCATTCCCCAAACTGTAAACCTGAGCAAGGAAAATGTAGATATCTTGCTGATAGCAGGGGAGTCCGGAGAGAAAATCAGTTTTGACAGCAGAATCTGCTCGGAGAACAATATTCACTCTTAAATTTACTCTTAAATTGCATTCTAATTCTGTGAGTGAGATTTACCACCCACAAGGAAAAGCTGAGAGAAAGAGGGATACCTTGTCAGTTCAAAACGGTGGGTGCAATTTGTTGCAAGTGTAAAGTGGCACCCACAAATCCAAAGATGCAATTTAAAAATCACACCTCAAGCTCGACAAACACAGGCTCCCGGGGACCCCAGTGCAGTCCACGTCTCTAATGAATGCTTCCTGCTTCTCCTGTCTCTGTCTTCTGTCCATTGACTTTAATATAAATCGTGCCTCGTGATTTTTTAAATAGTCAACAGAATGCTGTAATCTGTAACTCTTACTCATGTTAATAAGTACTTAATCATCTCAATAGGATCTAGATACACATTGGGACTGCTCCTGAGAATAAATTACTTCCCATTGAACATAAGGACTCAGGCCCATTTTTATTTACACATTGTACGTGAGATTCACAAAAAGACTGTGAAAATTCAGCCAGAGGTCTCATTACAAGAGTTGCTGGGAGCTAAGTGCCTTTGAATATCTGGCACATGGTACCAAACATCTGACAATCAATCCGTGATATAAATTTTGCCCTAAGATGTATGTTGCTCCCACTGAAGTCAGCAAGTTGAACATACTTCACCAGAGAATTTGACCACAATATAGTTGTTAAGGCAGACTGGCATTTTAGAGTTCATTTTTAAGTAAGGTAGTTCATTAGAAAAATAGCCATGTAACTAAATGTTTAACCACCAACACATAGATTTGAAATGTCAGGGAGGAATAAGTGTTATGCTTGCAAGTCTTTTTATTTCCCAGGGAAAGCTACATAAGTCACTAGGCCCCTTACAAACAAACAAACAAAAAGAGGAAAAGAAATGGCTTCATGCTCTTGAAACACCTCTGGGAAACAGAATGGCTGAGTGGGGCCGCATAGCAATTCAGCTATAATGGCCAGTAGCTTCAAACAACACAAAGCCTGCATAAATGTCAGATTTCCATTACTGGCAGCCTGAAATCTTTGCAATAGAGTTGTTCCTGTTAAGATTTGTCGTCACCATATGCTCTAATTACTGTTAAAATACCTTCTATCATGTCAGAAATCTTTCGGTTTTTAAACACATCTGGAGCCCAGGGCACAGGTAGATACAGGGTGGCAGCGAGCACTGAAACTGTTATTGATGGCTACCAGCAAAATAAACAAACAAGGGAAAAAGACTCACCAAAGTGAAAAACACAGGTTTGGTCCTATGGGACTGTGGGATCAGACCCCTGGCAGAGTCACAGCTTCTGCTTTAGAAGACATCGCCTAGAAAGTAAAGTTGAACCTCTGTGGCCTATTGCATAGGCCCAGGCTGAGGGAATCAAGCTAATGGAATCTGTGTTGAACACCCTTATGCTCTTCTAAATGTTTTTTTTTGGTTTAGCTAAATTTGCCAGCATGCAAGTTGAAACAACCTTAAAAACCTGTAAAATTGAACTCAAGGATCCTAAAATGGCTCACACTGTTTCAAACATATGGATATAAAATATCGATGTGACTATAAAGCTACTTTCCTATGGAGAGAAAGCCTAAGGTAAGCTGAGTTTGTATTGATGTGAGAAGTACTATGAATTATCATTATTTGCTATATCACAGTAATATACAAAATGACAGAAAATGGGTAATCACATAAGACAGCAAGGATCAATTGAATTCCCTAGAAACCAGGTTCCTTTTGCTTTGTGGGGGCAGTAAGGACCTCTGGCAGTTTGCATAAGTGTGGGGTCCTACTATCGAAATGTGCTACCAAATCGTGCAATGCACAATACACCGTTGCCAGAAGTAATGTATCTCATTATGGGGACTTTGGGTCACCGCAGACCGTACCATTAAATTTCTAGGAGCCTGCTGTTGGCTAGATGTGACTGTCTTGTCACATTTTTCTTTTTGTTCATTTAGGATTCAATTTGTTATATGAAAGGCAGACACATACAAATACCTACACATAAGCTCCATGAGCTCTTTCATTCAATGTTTAATTTTTTTTTTCTCTTAGTTTCCATGGGCATAAGTAAAGAACTCAAAGATAATGAAGATAAAGCAAAATCATGTAATTAAAAATTCAGTATTTGCTAAGTTTTGAGTGCTGCTTCAGAACATGAGTGGGGTGATATCTTAGTGCAATTATTAATTAAAAAAGTCCTTTTGGTAGGATGAACATGATATGCAGTACTGAAAGACCGATATTTTCCTGCGGTAGCAATTATCTGATGTGAGATTTAAAAAACACCAGTGAAACACATGTGACTACTTTTCCCTAAAGTTCACTGTGAATTTAGGATGTTCTGGTGTTTTCTTCTGAAAATTGAGTTCATCAAAGTAACACTATGAAAGGCAAAGCCTTTTTAAAATAGCTTTCCATTAACTATCATTTTTGTCATCTTAGTATAATCTTTTGTGATATACCTGACCATTTTGCCATGGGAATAGGGAATTGGGAGAAGCTACTGAGAGGGGCAAATAATTTCCAGGACCTACAGGTACCTCCATATGATATTCCCCAGCCCATTGTGTGCTGAGTAACTTCATCTCTTTACTTCTAGTTACAGTTTCTTTAACACTGCTGGAGATCTACGGATAAACCAAGCTATATTTATCATCAGATATTTGATAAGCATGAGAAAGATGACAGGATAAATGCTATGTACAACAAACTGCAGAAAAGCACAAAGCAAAATGGCAGCTACCCTCAGAAAACAGAATTATTCCTGGAAAGGGATTTCCCTTCATCTTAATCTACATTAGTCTTTCTGCCACCCCTCAGTCTAGTGCTGGCTGGATTTTCTGGTCTTATATTTGTGTTTTCTTGAGGGTTTCAGAAGGAGACGCAGGGTGATAGCACAAATAGGATATAATTATGATTTTAAAAGAAGAAAACTATTGTTCCCTGATATCCAGCAGTATTAGGCTGATTGTGAGTGAATAGGATGTAAACTGAAGATGAATTTTAAAACATTAAGCTTGCAAGGATCTGAAAACCTGGGCAGCAGGTACAAACAAAATGGACAGACATGAAGTCTTCAGAGGTGCCGTTCCCAGGGGTGGCATTTTGCCCTTTCTACAGATTTAGACATCTGGGAGTACTTTCAAAACGTGATTAAAAGTTCTTGCCAGCACCCATCAACACTCACTGCCTACTGCCTGGGGAGCAAAGTGGGTGTAGCTGCATGAGCCAAAAAATCCCCTTCATTCTCCAAAATTCGGACCCACAAAGAAAGAGAGTCACCATTTTGTTTCAGCTTTGAGGAAGTGTAGATCAGAAACATCCTTTCAAATCCAGATACGGTAAAAGTTTAATTAAAAGAATTTCAGCATTTTCTATTGCCTTTCATTTAAAAAATAAAATGCACAAACTAGGAACCTTGAATTAGATGATACATTTTTTTAAATCAGCTTATATTCTGATGCTTGAACTGGCCTCAGAACCATCTTCCTTTTATTTTAATTTTCTTTTTTGTGAGGCAAAGGAAAAGCAGAAGGCATGATTTTTGATAGAAAAACAAACAACAGCAATTAAACTTAGGTCTGTGTATTCCACTTGCAATGCCAAAACAAGCTATCAGATTACTGCATAAAGGGAACTAAAAACATGACCTATATATTTACTTTTGCTCGTGCTTTTCACTGTTCTGTTGGTTTTTATTGCAAGGCTTAATTAAAATTAATAGCAAGTCAGGCTGTCTTCAGATTGTTTGGAAACAGTACAGAACAACTGGATTGTACCTCCACCTACTGTTAGCACTCAGTTATCTTGAGAAGGGTACATCTAAGGCATTTTAAAGCACTGACACATATGATGCTCTGGGATACAAGCTGGACAGGTCACGAGCAAGAAAACTGCAGACTGAATTGATGGGGAAAGTTTAGTTTTGGCTAAACCCCATATCTTATTACTACTATAAAAGGGACTGAGAGCTTTGAGTTTCTTCTGCCTACTGTTTCCTTTCTTGTGTCAAAGTCAGGTGCATTCATGCAAAAGGAGCAAACAACCTTTCCTCTTATTTCCATATATTACTTTGGAGATTTTCTCCTCCTTTGTATCTACGGGAAAGTTTCTTGTGAAGCCGGTGCTCACAGAAGCACCAGCATGCTTTGAAGTGCATAGTTTAAACACACTTCAGAAAAGGTTTCTCAGGAGCAACCTTGTATTTTACATTAATGAAAAGCTTTCCTCTGAGATTATGCAGATTTCCCTGCAGATGGTACCTAACAACACAGGGACTACATCATGCTATCCCTACATATCCCTTTTTTTCCTCTTGGGCTAGAGTAAGCCAAGGGAGTTTGGCAGTGTCACTGCAACAACTACCTCTCAGGCACCGTGCTGCTGAGGGCTTTTCCCACCTCCGGATTAGGAATGTTGCAGCAAGAAAAAAAACATACTGAAGGGTTCACAGCAACCACCTCATGGGATCTGCCCAGCCTAACCAGGAGAAGATGTCAAATACTTGGATATGGCTTCAGCCCTGCATCATTCAGGGACTTACTTGCACAGAGACACTTATTTGCATTTAGGGTTCATATAGCTAAACCCTTTCTTTAGATAAGCAAGGGAGGTCTAGTCTTTTCAAAGGACAAGGGCAAGATGATAGTGCCCTTTTTCACCTAGTAGCTCAGTAATTAGAGCAGCTGTCTGTATGATGTGGGCCCCTACCTTGATCAAACAGCTCCTCCACCTAAGGGATCAGGATCAGGACTCATCCCTCCCGCTGGATGGCTGAAGCCACTGGAGCTGGGGTTTCCCACTGGGGCCCCTCTCAGTCCATTCTGTTGAAACTCTTCCTCTTTGCATGGCCCAATTAAATATTCATCGGGCCAGAGAGTAGTGAGCATCACACTGCAGCTTTAGCAGTTGTGGCAGTCCCAGGGAGAGATTCCCATCTCTGCTCTGATGAATGTTGAAGTATTTTCTATGAAGTATTTACTGGAACAGAGACATGGCAGCATCCAGTTCAGCGCACAGCCTGGAGGGGCCAACCACATGGGTCAAGTGCTGCAATGGGGAGGAGAGGGTACCTGCTGCTCTCAGCTGGAGCAAAGTGTTTCTGGGAAGCCTTTTTTAATTACTGGACTGAGGCTGGAAAATGAAGCACTCTAGAAAGTCAGGAAAAGCCAGGATTAAGGATGCCTACTCAACTTAATCTTGCCCCACACACATATTTTGAATTTGTGTTTTTCTAGAAGACTCTTCACTCAAGGCACAGAGTGGCCAGTGGTTTTTGTGTCTATATTTGCATTTGGCCATTGGCTTTATTTACCTCACATTACACAAAGCTTTCTGTGATGACAGACGTCAGCTGTAAGGATAGATTAGTAATTTTCAACATTTTCATTTCCTTCTTTTGGTACTCATTATTCCAGTATACAAACACTCCAAAATTTTAATGAATTTCATATCCTGCCTAGGACATGAGTGGGTATTGTTCCCTCTGTAAAAAGCAGACTTGAGGCACAGAGAGATTTATGTCAGAAAGTACTCATTAATTTTGGGTACCCAGTTTGAACTGTCTCTGTATTTTGTAGCATTTCATATATTCACATACACAGTCCAGTTCATACATTTGTTGTGTAAGTGCCCACCAAACCTATGGGTCAAGCCCTACAGAGAAAGTTTTGTATATCTAGAAAATGAGAAAGAAATGGCAATCTCTGACAAAACCGGTGTAACTGACTACATGTAAAGACTGCCTTGTAAAAACAACAAAAAAAAATTTGCTGTTTTAACCAAGAGACTATCCTGTGTCATTCGCTCTATACTTTCTCACTTAACAAATGAGGTAGGGGCCTCTTAATCGTTTGCTTTACTGCAAAGTCCTAGTTCATTGCCAGACCTGACCCTTTTTGCATACAAATGAAGCAGGATTCTGTAATTAAACATTCTACCTTTATATACATAGAAAAATGGGACAAATTAAGGGTCCTCAAATGATATGTCATGTCTTAAATTTTGAGGGCTTACCTTTGCAATTTTTTACAAAGAAAATATTTTTTTTTTCAGAATTAAAAATAACATACACAGGATTTTGATTAAAAAAAATATACCCTCCCCTCTGTAATATGAATATGTATCTTCATATTGACACCAGTATAGCTCATCACATAAATTAATATCCATCATCCAGACCTCTACCATTTGGGTTCCTGGAATAAAGTATGAGTAATGAAAGAGAGTGGAAGTGTTACCATTGGTTCCACATCCCTGTGCTGATGCAGGGGGACTCTTAGACGAAAAAAAACTGACTTCAGACCACACTGTGAAGGAAGGTACTCTACACAAAGCTTTTGTGACTAATGTCTTCCAAATTTGAACCCATCTTTTTCCCAGACCCTTGTTCTTTGCCTACCCAGTCTCAGTATGGAAGTTTCTCTCCATAGTTGTCTTGGCTGTAGCTTCCCCAGCTACTTTTTATGCAGGCCCAGGTGTGTGTCACCCCTGATTGGCTCTAGAGACAGTACCTGTACCAAGAAGTCACCCCTAACACCCTCCCAAAATCTTCTTGACTGCTGTGTCCTGTGGCATTGCTGATGCAGCAAATGTCAGGGAGGTTAAAGTCCCCTCTGTTAACCAGGTCTGTGTTACAGACACTTCCTTAATTTGTTTAGAAAAGATCTCTTCTACTTCTCACCCAGATCATGCAGTTTGTAACAAACCCTCTGGATCACGGTCCACAAGTTCTCAACAAGCTATTTGTCCACCCTATACATCCTTATCTGTCCATCCATGGGGATTCCCTGGTGAATTCAGATACTAAAATGCTGCAAATTTCTTCAGGGCATGTGCAAACCACAAATATACACAGATTTATAACTACTTTGGAAAAGATTGCCTGGATTTCCATAAAAAAGAGCAAAAGATAAATTCTTGTCACGTGGCTCCCACTACTTATCAGCACCAAACAAAGGTAACAGAGGTGGATCACTGTGACACTTGAAAGAAAAAAGCACCAAAACTTTTTTTGACACTGGTTTAAGGTTAATTTTCTATAGTGCAGTTTCAGAAATGATTGTTTGTGTTGTAATTTTCCTAAGAAAATTCAGCCAGACTAGATGCTAGAAATTTTCAAATGATTAAAGCTTCCAGCTGAAATTTCTAACAGGAAGTGCCAAGAAACTTTAATGGTTGGTAATGCTGTCCAAACTGCCTCTAGGTATAAGCTATAAAAAAAATACCTAAGAAAGAAATTTTGGTACGCTTATATGGGACATCTTTCACCATACCTTGAATGTTACCATGAATGAAGACAGCCTGTACCTCCATCAAAAGTCCCTTTTATCTTCCAAAGAGAAAACACACAGCATACAAATGCATCCTCTGTTCTGCTTCCAAAAGCAGAATAACTTAAAAAACAACTTTAAGAAAATGAGCAAATACCCAATATAAGTGCACAGGCTACAGTTTTGAGCTCATATGCTGCATTGTTTCAAATTCAAGTGAATTCATTTAGGGAGTGCAGTTGTCATAATTTTCTGTTAATCTCTCAGGACTGGCAGAGAGAGCTAGCTTAAAGGAAGACTAGAGTGTGTGTAAGCATCAACCAGTACTTATGTCAGTCCCAAAATAAAAAATGAAACTTCATGAATTTTGTGGGGCCCTGATACCAGCCTGGTCTTTAGTATGAATATGATAATGGATTTATGATTTTTGGTTCAAAATGGGTGCAAACCTTGCTTTCTATTTATTGGTTATGCTTTCTGGGTTATCTCTTTTAAATTAAGGCTGTGATTAACTTTGATGTGCCTATCAACACTAGATCATAGCCTTACTTATCCAGTACTGCTGGGAAGCTGAAATATTTTAATGACAGTCTAGAAATGAGAAAAACGTTAAAGAAAAAGAATACTAAGGTCCCAATAAGATAGCATTACATAAAAGCCGCCTTCTGAGATGCCCACGTACACCTCAAACACCCATTCAAAGACAGAAATGAACCTTAAACATCAGTGTTTCTAAGTAGTCTGCCAGCTCTTGACAACCATTTGTATCATGAAAATGATATGAATTGAATGACTAATAGTCCAAAATTCTGAATCATTGCTACAAGATTACTAGATTACTAGAGAGTTACTTGATTATGACAATATAACCCAATTATCACATCACTTAACTTTTTCAGATGTCATCAAAGCAACAATCTATAAATTTGAATAGTTTTTGTGAGAAATTCAAAAAAGTAGCATGGATCTATCAAAGTCTCCTGGAACATATATTCCTGACTGACTGCAACAAAACACAAACTATATTCACAAAGAGTTATTTTAATAGCCCCAGGAGTCAGTTTTATCTGCAAACACTTTAAGAAAAGCTAAAAAGCTAATTCCAGTATTTTGTGTCTCAAAAATGATACAAAAATAATAATATAAATATTATTTAACAGATTTTTTTAAAAAACATTATAGCATATCGTGTAATTTTAGGCAGCCTCATGGTATCTCCCAATGTGTGAGGCAGGACTTCCTCCTCCTGTAGCCTTCTGCTCCCAAGTTGATTCAGAGGCATGTGCTGGAGACAGGGGTCTGTTGGAAACACATGTCCTTAAGAAAATCAGCCTTCTGCTAATGAAAAAAAATTCTGACCTAAAAGAGCCCCTCCCCCGACATTGTATTTGTAATTTCAAATGTTTATGGGATTTTTTTTTTTTATGTTTTCCACTGAGTGTGCTGATGTTAGCACAAGATGCAAAAGAATGTTGTGTTATTGCAAACAACTTTAATTTTGATGTATATAATTCAATTTTAATAAGGACAACTACATATTTCCCCTTAGAAATGTATTTAAAAGAGTCTGTAATAAACTACATTCTACAAAGCAAGGCTATTTATAGGCAAAAAACCAAAAAATCCAAGTATGCTGCTTTCAAAGAAATTGCTTAAGCAGGTGCATACTAAAAAGCTGAGTTTGTTTGTGTACAAAGGCCTACAGATTTTTACTGGTAATTCAGAAACTTGGTATGCATGTAGGTGGGCTTAAAAGCAGCAAGTATACAATATTTCCATATCAAACAAATTTTTGATATGAAAGATTGCTCCTGCAAAATGCAAAAAAAGCAACAACTTTCCCTATCCTGTCTTCAGAAACAAGTTTTCAAGATTACTTTATTGAAAATGGAGGTAGGAGACAAAGGATCTCAAATGAGATGCCTGACTAGAGCAGCTTAGCACGGCATTTCAGTCCTGCCACTTTGAAAGCTGCCCCCGTATTTTTCAAAACTGAACCACTTTGCTTTCTGGTCCAGAGAACATGTTGGGAACTGGACTTCTCAGGTTCACAGCTTCCACAGAGGCTGCAGGATACAGTGGTTTATCCCGTGCAATTATGTCCTTCCATTTTGACCGATATCAGCAATGAAAACCATCTTTATCTATGCTTAAACAATCAGGCATGGACCAGGGGTTTAGATTTAGATCTTGATGCAGATAGAACCAAGTCTTACTGTATATCTGCCTTATCCTGCCCATCCAACGCCTGCTCCTCAGCACTGGTTAGGATCTCATCCTCTGACGAGTGTGAAAAATGGAGGAAAACCACCGAGGAAAACCAGCCCTTCTCGGCAAACTCATGCAACTGAGGTTGAGGTGACTTCCCCAGTGTTCCACTCCTTGCAATAAAAGAACATTGCAGCAAAGAGAGAAAAGAGTATGTTGCAAGAGTAAGCAAGGTGGCTAGTTTGCCCTTTCTCATGATCAAAGAAATGAGAAATTTCGTACTGGTATTCTAATTCTGACATCCCTCCATTACAACAATTGTACAATATGTTCCAGGATCACCTACTCTTTGGTCCCTGTCATTTGATGCCCAGGCTTGGTTTGCTGCATGCCATGCTTGTATGCAATTCATTGATGGGTGGTCAGTACACCATACATGACACTAGCAAAAATACATCCAGTTCATTGGATGCTTCAAGGGCGAGAAGCGGATCATCCATTGATGGATGTCCATTGTCGCCTTCAGCATCCATTTAAATTGGGCTGGTATCAAGAATAGCAGAAAACCAGAAATTTAATAGTGAATGATGACTCTTTTGGGTTAAACTTCACTTTTAAAAAAGATGTGCTTGACATAACTGGCCTGTAGCCTGCTGTGCGTTTTTACATTGTGTTTTCAGAAGTAAGAGGATTTTTTTTAAGGTTGATCAGAGGCAGCTGTACTTTTTGAAATGGCTTATAGTGTAGTCGTACTTTACACTACACTAATGGACTTCTCTGATGCAGCAATCCTAATCCATTTGGGCTGCTGTGGATGGCTACGTTTCTGTAAACTGGAGATAGTTTTGTTCCCAATTTAAATATGGATTTGAATGAACGTTAGTGGTGGGTGATTGGAAATTCTGGAGGTGCAGTTTGGTTTTAAAAGGACCCACACATTTGCTTATCCAGACCTCCTGGGCTTACACAATGTGCAACTGAAAATGGTCTTAAGAAGACAAATGCCTTTCATGACACTTTCAGCACTTCATGTACCCAATGCAAACTAAAGCCACAGACGCAGGAAGTTCAAGGGGATGAAAATCCATCGTTAATATGATTATTTGAATATTATGAAATTTTGTTAAAGTTTTGAGTTACATCAGTCTGCAATCTGAAGGAATATCTGGTTCATTTATTCATACTTTTATTAAAATAAGGCTGGGGGCTATCAGAGGGTGTGCTTACAGTGTTTCCATGCTGCTTGTCTGAACTTTATAGTTTCTAGGATGCCCTATATTGCTCTGAAAGCACCTTCTCTGATAGACCAATGAAACTTATAAAACTTGCAGCATTCTCTGGGGGCAGTAACTCATTTTCTCAGCACTCAACACTTTCAGCACAGTACTATTATTATTGCTTAGCCTTATATCATCCTCCCGATACTGTCCACACACACAGTTGGTTTACTGAAGAAGAGGTATTAGGCAACCTATCCAAGGGCACACATTGTGTCAGTGGTAAAGATGAAGGAATTTGCTCAGGAGGCTCATAGGCACATGTAAATTGGGCAATGGAGTGAGTGAGGGAGAAAGCGGAGGCTGATGGCGTTGTGGTGGCTCTGAACAGTGGCAGCGCAATGCAGGACCCTGTGCTGCCACAGCATCCCAGCCACGCCATGGGGCATCACTGCTGTGTTAAATCTGAGCTGCAAACAACTTCATTTATCACATGATAAGAACAGGAAATACATGGATGCAGCGGTGCTTCACAGGTTACAGGCCTTTGGGCAGTCCTTGATGCCCATCATCACTCATCTGACATGCAGAATAATTTTCTTTTATACAGTTATCATTTCTGAAATACACTGTTGCTCTGATTGTAAAACCACTGGGGATAACGCCTGTAACGGGAAAGGATGTATAATGTATCTTTTTTCTACATTAACCAAACAAGCTATGGATTTATTTTATTAATTGTATTTATCTGTTTATTGGGTTTTGGTGTTTTTTTTAATATTTGGAGATGGTCCTTGATGCTTAGGAACGTATATGCCCACAGTGCTGTGAAATTGTAAGAGGGATCACTATTTGATCCTACAATATTTGATTCAAACCATGAGATGATATAAAAAAAGTAGATCTATTGACTTCTAAACACCCTAATTTAGGAATGAAGATGTAAGTTTTTCCCAGAGTGCCAGAAGAGAAGGAGGGATAGACTGTAGGCACTGTCTCCATACAGTGATAGTATGTATTTATCACAGCCTCAGCCTTTGGAAAGATGAATGATGATTTCAACACGAAAGAAGAAACAGAATAAAAAAAAAGGTTCTAAATATCTTTTGGGAAAAATGTTGAATGTATCTTCAAGACAATCCTGTTTTCCTAGTTGCCAGTAAAAGCTTTATACAAAAGCAAGCCATAATTATGGCTTTTTTTTCCCCCTCTGCCTTTCCTCCAAATCTCTCACAATTTTTCTTTCTTCAAAAGCAGCAGCCAAGTAATTTTTGCCAAAGAGAAAGAAACGGGAAAATCTATGCTACTTCTTTCCTTCTTTTTATTTCTTTTCACATTAGCTACAACATTTGGTCTTACGTCATTACCTCCTGTATATATAACTTTTTATGAATGGCTGAAAGCAGAAGAGTGCAATTACAAAAAAAGTGCGGGTTCTAGAAGGAAGTATTTTGCTTTGATTACAGTATTGAGGTTGACATAGCCTAGAAAGCAGAAAGAAGTGGCATATGGTACACCACGGACATTTTTTTTGCTACTAGAGAACCATAGTACAGCTTTGGCAAGCAAGCATTTTAAGGCTTAACAGAAAACTTGGGAGTTTATTTTCTATGGTGGTCCAATTAGAGTTACCCTGCAACTCCCAAAGTCTTTCAGTTCTCTGACCTGACACAGCTGTCAGGAAACTGGAAACACGTACTCATTTAAATCGATACCAGAATGTCTTAAAACCACACACACAATACACTATACACTCCATTATTCTCTTCAAGAAGGACTGTGAGTCAGTTCCATGTTTCCTTTACATAAAGGCCTTTCTCAATTAATTTCCACTTAGGCATCTTGTCTGATGTTGATTATTAAATATAATTGCTTTTACACTACAAAGATGATGCAGAATATGTATATGAATACCCCACAAATATATACCAAGCACACCAAGATGTTCACTAAAAGAAACACGTACTGAGATACACAGCTGTTGTCCACGTACGTGCAATATGGAGACTAAAAAACTTCTTTTGCATCTAGTTTTGTATTTCTGTCTTTCTTGCAATATAAGTCTCTAAAACACAACCTGTGTGTAGGCATTAGCATATTGCCATTGCAGTTGATAGGAGTCCCATTTGCTGAAAGTCAAATGTGTACTAAAAAAGTTGAGATTTGTCAGCATCTGAAGGATGCAAGCTACAAGATAATTGGGATGCAGTTATACTGGAAATTCAGTTCTATTCAAACTTGTAGTCCCACTGATCAATTTTTTTTTTTGCTGAATCTTTGAGAGCATCGTGCATGTGTATCTAATTTATATATATGGGATGCTACTTTTTTATATATACACAGACCCAGAGAACTCTGTAGAAGAAATTACACTAACAGAATCGAAGGCCAGCTGGCAATACATGTTGGGCAAAAAAACGGAAGATGTGACAACTTCAGCTAAGCCAACAGACAGAATCACTTGATTTGGTCTCTGCACATCTTTAAAATCATGCTCTGTGAACATTGTTATGACAGGGAAAAACAAGATTTTTTTCCCTGTAAAATTAAATGTCACTCTTGATAGCATAATATCTGAAACATCATCCTTCCAAGTCCACAGCAATACTTTACACAGAAAATTAAACTCTCTCTCTGTTTATTGAGTGGATAATGCAGTCTTCGAATGTGTGAGAACCCCTGCTAGGTGAGAAATTAAAAAAGAAGCACTATAAAGTCTAATGGTATGTATGAAATACAAAAAAGAGAGAAAAAGGTAACTTAATTGGTAATCAGAAGAAATCATAAAACTAATCATGCAATTAATGTCTTAAAAAGCCAGCATATGAGGTGTGTATAATTACCAGAAAACAATGCAGTGATGGCTTCAAGGATTAATGAATTAATGATTGTTGGGGGAGGAGGATTTGATCTGCAATTTTATATGTTAGCTTTAAATCCATGCTAAACTATCACTTTGCTTTGTTTACAGGAAATGCCCTCACCTTATACATAGAGTTTATCTTTGAAATTAGGGTTTTTTTAATATTGTGTTTAAAATATTTTCCTTGAGAGAGATGCAGATGTGTTTTCTTTTCCTTCATATAGCTCCCCATCCTCCCCTCTTGTTCATGTTCATGAAAATAGAAGATGACTCTTTGCAAGGGAGAGAGTTTGGATAGCACATACATCAAAATGACACAAAGCCTAGAGAAATTCACCAATTGCAGGTGCCAGAATAAATTAACAAGTATGTTAACATATATAAATATTTTTATTTTCTCTTTAAAATGTAAAGTGCTACACCACATATTATCATTTGTCCTTTGTTTTGTACACACATTAAAAACTAAATTTGTGTTCTGGTGCTGATTGCTAATTTACTGATGATCTTATATATCAAGATGTTAATTTGTTGATAAAAGGAGGTGATAGAAAATTACAAATGATTTAAGACTGCTGTACATCAAAACATAAGCACTCCTTTGATTTAGTTGCCAACTAGAAAGATTTCAAACCGTCCTGTGGTAAACGTTGGTCTTTGTTCCTTTTTTTTTTTCCTCATATGGTTCAAATGTGTGCATCTGCTGCTAGATATGACAGCAATGCATGATGGATGGAAGGATGGATGAAAGGACTGGATTTTTTTATGACATCAGAGTCCCATAATTCAACAGCCTTCAAGGAAGGACTAAGATGATGGCCCAGTGGTGAGGGAGCTGGTTTAGGACTGGGGAGACCTGGGCTACCAAATGCATCCTCAGGGCTAACACAGCCTTTCTGTGACTCAATTCTATATTTGTAATCAAAGGATACGAATTAATTCCCTACTTTGATGGATGCTCAGAAAAGCAGATGCCTTCAAGACTGCCCGGTAGACGGATGCTACAGTAAGAGCAGACAGATGAGTAGCACAGGTAGAAGCTTTAAAAATGGCATGGCTAGAAAATTAGAGATTTTTAAGCTAAAAAAAGAATAAATTCTTGTAAAACGTGCCACTGTTAGAAATGTAAGCCCTATGAGAAGTTTGGCAGAGACTGAGTTCCCACAAGGTCTACGAGCCATGGTGCTGCAGCACTTGATCTTCTCATGTGTAGTTCAGCTCCCAGCACAACTCCTCCCTTAGCCCCCAGATAATGCTCTCAGCTGGGAAAAGAAGCAAAGTAAGGAGAAAGTTCAAGACAGAACAAAGAAAAGAAGGCACGGAAATGAGACTGAGAAGAAATGAAACCAATTCTCAAGTCTGTTGTTGACTTTCCATGTGGGCTTATAGATGCTCACAGTTCATTTCTACGCTCCAGCTCCCAGCTGTAAGAGTGATTATAATACTTGGCTGCGCCTCAGAGGGGTTCCCAGCATCGCTTCATTAATGGCTGGGAGTGCTCACACCATGGCAGTTATGGTGGCTATAAGGCGGGCAGAATTATGTGAAAATGGTGTTTGCAGATATCTATATGATAAGAACTCGAGCGAGGTTGGGTAACGATAGCCACTTCATATCAAATAGCCACTTATATCTGATAAGCTCTGAAGTCCCTAAATCCAGCCCAACTCAGCCACTGGTTGCTGCTGCCTCATTCTCATGTGTTGACAGGGCAGCACCAGGGTGAACAGGACCATCACACCCAGGGGTCGAAGCCCCAAGAGAGAATCCACTTGCCCCAGAGAGAACCCAGAATTTTTTCAGAAGGAGAAGAACTGTGATTTTTTTCACAGTGCATTATCTTCCTTCAGTGAGTTTGGGACAGGTTTTGGTGGAAGACAGAGTCTCACAGTAATTTGGATATTTCTAAATCACTTATTTGCTATTTTGCTATTTCTGGAGGTCTGTGACCCACTGTGTGAGACAGCGACTGCCCTGTCATCTCAGTGAAGTCAGTGGCATAAGGCTGCTGGGAGGGCTGGACAGGTTCATATTTTGATTTGGCATAGTAACGACTTCACTAAACTTCACCACTGAGATCAAACATATGACCTTGTCTGATTTTGCATAGAGTTGAACTTATGCAGTCCTTTGAAACCACAGTTTGGGTCACATAAATAAGATTTATTGTTGCTCTCTCTGCTGGACACAGACAAGAGGTGTTATTTGGAGACAAGAAAGACATAGTTTAAATCATTTTTCAGGACATAAAAACAGCTCAGACATCCAGATTTTTTTGTGGAAATATTTCAGTAAGATCTGCATCAAATTGGCATAAGCTATAATTGGAAAGTTTCCTTAATTCATTGTATCAATACAGAAATGGTTTTTGCATAATTTGAAGTGGAGAATAGCTTTATGTATTGCTAGCGAGTGGGATAAGCAAAGATGACATTCCAATTTCTATCAAAACCTGCTGCACCTTTGCAAAAAATAATACAGTTGAACACAAGATATAAACCTACTTGACTGGACAGATCCAAATCAGCTGTCTTAAAAATGAAAAACTGATGCAGTGGAGCATGCACAGAGGTACGTTTTCTTCCACCCTTTGCTATTGTTTGTAGTTATGAAAAATGAATGTTCAGTATCCCTATCCACAACTGGGATATTCCCACTCTCTAGTCCCACTTTGCATAAGTGGGAGCAACTACGTATGAAACATGGCATTGGAGTGATCATCCGTTGGAAGACAGCATGTTTTATTCCAAAAACCGAAATGAAATCAGCAGTTCCAAAGAGAAGCATTGTTCTGCAGATGCTGGGTGTTGCCTTATTTTGGAGGAGAGGGCTGGTTAGAAAGGGGGAAGCTCAGAAAGATCACCTTTTTATCTCTCATAGATAACTTTTAGAAAGAAATATTAAAATTTTTAGATCTGCTTGTAAACTGAAGAAATCCAGGAATAGAGCACTACTGGGTAGTGCACCAGGATTATCAAAACCAGGGTTACTCCTGCCGTGATATTGGTATTGCTGGCTATGACAAAGAGCTTGGCAAGGATCCTGTGTAAGTTTGTTTTCATGGAGACATCACTGGGAATCATATTATCAGCATTTGTGGAAAGATACCCTGCCACTGAAATTCTGTGTTATACTGGGGAAGCCAGTCCACAAGTTTCTGCCTCTCTCTGCAGCAGTTTTCTATTTTGCATTTTGTAGTACAAGTGTTGTCTTTTCCTACATTTGCACAGATGATATAAACATCTATCTACAATAATGGGATCTGATTAGCAGTGGAAACTATTCTTTTCTTAATTCCCAAAGTAATCTTGGGACATGGGTTTCTCAGTCTTTAGAAACATAGGAGTGGCCATACTGAGTTAGACCAGAAATGCACATAATTCATCACTCTACTTGTGGCAGCAGCCACTAGTGGGTACAGAAAGAGTGTAAGAATAGCTGGAGAAGCAAGTTGTGATGCTTCCTTACATTGGCTGTGTGATATCACTCCTAGTCTCCATTCTGTAGCATGGCGGGATTGAGGTTGGAGACTGAAAGGTCTTGAGCTCTTCTGTGGACACTACCTGATCTGAAACACGCTCTGGCACCCCATGATGTGAGTGCATCTATTCACACCTCTCAGCAGAGGGAGGATGCATATTACTGTACTTCATGCCGTAGAGGCAACCCTTTTAAATGGCCTTCATATACTGAAGCGTGGGAATCTCTAGCCTGGTCAGAACCACTTTAACTGTTTCCAAGCTGAAGATGTTAGGAAGATTTAAAGAAAGTTATAATGCATTGGCTTTGATCTTTCCTAGTAAAAGGTCCAGGAAGATCGGAATTTTTTAATGATGGCATGGATGGAGATTTGGTTGCTATGCTTTATCAAGGGGAGCTTGAATTCAATATTTAACCCCCAAGCATAGTAATTGCGCATTCCCTTGAGATGAGAAAGTAGTGTAAGGAAAGGCTGAACCAACAAAGCAATTGCTCCTGCAGTTCTGCAGTGGTTATTTTTCTCCTTATCCACATCCTGCAACATGACACAAAGGTATCCAGAAAATTTGATAGAGTTATGCTTTGCTCTGACCACCCATGAACTCAATATGAATTAACTCCCTCATCTTGATGAATTTGCCTTGCCAAACATGCAACATCAAGAAAATTCTCCTTCTAGAATTACCAAAAAATTTCTCAGCACAAGTCTTTTCTAAGCATTAGAGCCATTAACAACTCTCAGAAATAGTCACTGATTAATTTTCCTTCTCAGAAAATGTATTACATTCTCAAAATTTCCAATTTGATATTTTATAATCAGAAAAGTTACCATTTCAGCTTGATGTAACTTCGCAAAAACAAAATTCTAATTAATTTAAGTGAATTCATTCTTAAATGATAAACATGGAAATTAATGTTTTGATTAACATGACTAGGTAATGCATGAGATGGAAAAATAGATTACTGAAATTTCTACCCTAAACCCACAGCTTACTGTGTAAGGAAACCCTGAAAATCAGAACCAGTAATTTATGCTGTAAGGTTCCAGAAATAAAGCCTCGTTTTCAAAAATGCTTGACATTTCAGGACTCACCTGATTCAAATTGTAGCTTTGAGTGTTCACTACCTTTGAAAATCAAATCACAGTGACATATGCTAAACACTGAGCCCCAAATCTAAATGATTCAAAATTAAAAAGAACTTTCGAAACTCTAGTTGTAAGAGCCTTGATAAGAGATGAAAATAAAGGTTTTAGCACAGAACAAAAGAATTTCTGAGTCTCCTAACCACAAATGCTCAACCATGACAACAAGACTATTCTTACACCCCTAAGTCATGGTCTGCTTTAGTGTATACTAATTTCTCTCATCTGAGTTATTCCTTAAACCAATCTTTCCCGATTGTTTGTATTTTTCAAAGCAATTCAGCATGATTTAATCTTAAATGACACGCAGACAGTGACTTAATAATTAATATGCCAAGTAAAGCAGGTAAACTAAATCACCTCTTAAATTAAGAAACCAGATCCTTTCTATTAGGGCATAAACATAATTTAAAACATTGGTCTTAATAACTCATGCTCTATTAAGGAAAGAGCAGGTGGCTTAGCGTTGCTAATGCTGAATTGATATTACAGGAAAATATGAGAATCTTTGGTTGGTGTATAATATACTTCAGTTGCTTTCTAGCTGTACCACCAGCATTTAAATCATGAAATTACATTCCTATTCATGAGCCACACTCTTCTGAATTTTAAGATGCATATTATAATTATTTTTAGATATTAAGGGATAATGTTTATTCCCAGTGGATACTTTTTTTTTTGTTATTAGTAAAATAGCGTGTTTTTAAACATTAACTACCTAACTGCAGGCAGCAGGCCAAATGTCTAGTCCCTAAGTCAGTAATCAAACATACTCTTCGCAGTAGCAGGTTAGGTGAAAAGAGAGGCTGAGCTGGAGTCTGTCTATGCCGAAGTGCCCCAGTTCAGGAAGTGTCACTGCTGAGACTGCAGGCAGCTTTGTTTAACTCTGTTTTGCAATGGTCATTTAAAACTTTTTATTTTGATCTTTTGTGCTCACAGACCTGCACCATAAAGCTCCTGTGCGTAGTTTGCCAGCTGCTCAGCATCCCTTCCAGGCAGAAACACTGAGAAGTTTATCTCCTACCTGCTCCACAGACCAGAATTCAATCTTATTTTCTGCAGAGTAACTTCGTTGTGAGCCAGTAGCTTCCACTCTGTTACATTCAAGGAGCTGAGAACAGAGACACCCTGTCTTCTACTGGGCTATGTGCCAGTTTTGCACTGGTTTTTGCACTTTGATGGTAAAAATGTAGTATTAAATATTACTGTAGAGCAAGGTTGAAAACAGAAGCCTAAAAGTTAGTACATAGAATCCACTGTCATATCTTAATAAATTATGAAACTAAATTTATCGCAACAGCCATTTACTCATAGAAGTTTCCTGATTTCCTGGTGTACACTTTGAACTTTTGGGTATTCACTCATTTTCCCTCTAGTCAAACAAAACCTTTATTAAAATACTGGAAGCGTTTACATCTAGCTCTCTTTTTGTGGTGTGCGTATGTAAATGATGGATTTAGTTACACAACCACAGAATGAAACTATCAAGGAGAATAAATGCCATAGGAGGAAAAATATTTGTACTGAGAACTGCAAAATAAGATTATTTACTTACGTAACCCTCGTTTAAAATGCCTTATTGTAAGACCTGTAAGAATCCTGTAAGAAGTAAACTCCAAACCTGGATGCAAACTTGCTCCTCTTTCACTTCAATAGGAATACCAATCAGGACCAACCCCAAAGTTTATTCCTTTGGATTAAAAATAAAGGGAAAGCAAAAGTAAAAAACTCTACAATTGGGGTTTTCTCCTGTAGGAATTCTTTATTTAATAAGTTAACAGTATGGTCCAGGGCTGTCTTCATCATCACCCATGCCAAGATGATGTAGTTTTAATACTACAAGATTTTCATTAAACATCATTGCTGATAGTGACAGTTGACAGAAATTGTTAGGAATTTAACACTAGGATGGAGACAGAGTTAGTGATCTCACAGATAATTTAACTTGAGACAAGCCCTTTAACAGGAATACAATCTTCTGTATGGAGACCGCAGAGACCTCACCAGTGAGCGTGAGATGTCAATGTCAGGGGCAGGAGCTGCTCACACCTCTAGACAAGCCTTTGCGCCAGAGTGCGGAACACAGACTTCAGCTAAACCAGTCATTCTTTATCTGTCACTTGTATCTAGGATAGCTTGGGGTTTGGAGGGATTTGGATATGTAGGCTCTGTTCTCAAAATTTTCCACTTAGGTGCTCAGCTTGGTAAAACAGGTATCTAAAAAAAAGGGCATGGAACCTGCTGTTACCGAATGCCGGTGGATGCAGAGGCTCTCAGTTCAAAGCTTTTGTTGACTGTGAAATGTGGCAATAAAAGAGAATCAAACATGCTGTGAAACACTTCTGGGAGCTAAAAAAACCTTAATGCATTCAGTGTTAAATAATATACTCATACCAAATTGAAAAATAATATGACCAGTGCCAAAAGAGCCATGCATGTGAAGTTGTCACTTAAAAAAAAAGGCAGTGCTTCTCCAGCACACATCCCA